>NC_026734.1:324039-328324 GCF_000210295.1 Trypanosoma brucei gambiense DAL972
AAGGATTATGAGTTTCATGTGACATTTCTTTTCAGCGCAAACAGCCTCTTTGAACCATTGGATAAAGCCACAGCTGCACAGCAGGATGATGGAATTCTTTGCGAGGTCACCATTTACCCACTTGAGACGCAACGTTTCGTTAAGGGAGAAATTACCGGATATGAAAGTAAAATTGATGCCTTGTTGCTTTCTGATGATTACTTCCGGTTAAATGAGGACCGTAACCCGGAGAGATATTTCCGTCACACCGGTCCCTTCAAGGCGACATCGTTTTAATTTTATGTGTTATTTTGTTTTTGTTTTTATTTTTTTTTTTCCATTACTTTACTTTACTTTACTTTATGCCCCTCTTTCTTTACGTGTTTCGTTGTGTTGTTACACTCATTCCGCGGGTACGGTTGCGCGTTTATGCATAAGGAGGGTTCAGCGGAAATCGAGCACAAAAAAAAAAAAGAAAAAAGAAAAGAAAAGAAAAGAGAAAAAAAAACGAAGTGAAGATGAAAATGAAAATGAAAACAAAAAATATGAAAAGATGAGGGAAGAGAGTGAGGTAAGGGGCAGAGTGAAGGAGTTAAATGTGTGAATGGTGGCTTGTGTGGTTATTGTTAAATGTTGTTCTCATGGAAAGAAAAGGAAGGTACTTTTTTTTAAAAAAAAAAGAAAGAATAATAATAATAAGTCGCACGCACTCGCACATTCCTCCACGTCCCCCTTTTTTTTTTTCTTTGCTCTTTTTAAAGACCATCTCCCACTTCTGCTACCGTCTCTCTCTCTCTCTTCTTTCCCATAGTTTAACTGCGCAAACAAATATTTATTTATTCGAATATTTATATGTATTCCTTTCTTGTTTCTCTGTGTGTCTGCTCATTCAGGTGTGGAACATTGTCTAGTGACATTCTTCTCGGCATCTGCCTCTAGTTATTTATTTAATGATATGTATTCTCAGCTTTTTTTTTGTGTGTGTGTGTTTATTTGCTTCTTTACTTTTCCCTCTCATATATATATATATATTTATATTTAAATATACTTTTTTTGTTGTATGTGTATTTTTTTTGTTGATTTATTTGAGTTTCCGCCTCCGTCATTGTTTTGTTTTGTTTTTATCCTCAAATTTTACACACAGTTATTCAGCTCATTCACAATACAATACAGTACAATACAGTGGAAGGGCGGAGTGGAGAAAGAAAGAAAGAAAAAGAAAATCTGTGTAACGTACGTAACTTCCCGCTGCCGCAACTGAGCACTATTTGATTCTTTTCTTTTTTCTTTTCCGTTTTTACTACTATTTTTTTTTAAAATTTTTGCACCGAGTTATAAATAAATAAATAAATATATAAATATATATACGTATAAATGTACAAGTAACATATGTTGGCATATGTTCATTTGTCCATTTATTTATTTTGTACGGGACTTAAAAAGAAGAAAAGGGAAATGAACTGAAGTGAAGTGAAAGGGTGGAAAGGAGAAGAGAAGAGAAGAGAGTTGAGAGCAAAAAAAAAAAGGGGGGGAGAAAAAAAAAAAAAGAACTTCATCAAAGGCGGTGTTAATTAATTTGAAGTGAAAAGAAATATCGTATGAGTTGGTGTTTGGCATTTTTATCTGCCTCTTAAGTCTTTGCTTTCCATTAAATCTCTCTTTTTTTTCTCCTTTTCTTTCATTTACTCTATCTCTCCCTACTTATATATATATATATATATGTTTATTTGTTTATACGTATTTATTTCAATTTTATTTTTGTTTAGAGTTATTGGTGTTTTTATTTTATATTTTTTTTTTGGATTTATACGCGTTCCTGAGCCTCTTTTTATGTTGTTGCTTTGTTTCAGTTATTTATTTGTACCTCCCTCGCGTCCGATAATAAATGATGACGATGACGATATGCTGTTTTCTTTATTTTTATTTTTGTTTTACGCCTTCAGTTCCTCTTTTTCTGTTATTTTTTTTTGTTTTTTGTTTTTTGTTTTTAATTCCGTTTCGGTCGAGTGCTTTTAATGTGTAAATCTCTGTTTTGTTGTCCTGTCATGTCACCTCTGTCATGACTTTGTTTTTATATTGTTTTTTGTTACTTTATTATTATTATTATTATTATTATTATTATTATTATTATTATTATTATTATTATTATTTTCCATACCATTGTGTCACCCCCACTAACTTTTTTTCTTTCTCTCCATTTCTTTTCTTTTCTTTCTTTTAAAAATGCTGATGTTGTTTTTTTTTTTCCTTGCAATTAACATTTTATTTGCATCTCTGATGTCTGCTTTTCATATGAATACGAAATACAAAAAATAAAAGATAAAATCAAGGCACATTGAAGCTAAACAGCGAGAAATTAAGAGGTGAAGAAAGAAAGCAAGAAATAAAGATATAAAGAAAAAGAAAAAAAACAACAACAGCAACAAGAACACAAAACACACACACAAAAAAAACAAAATGGGTTGCATTCAGTCGACAGTCAGTTACAAAAACGGTCAACCCAATTTCAAAGGAGCAACGGAGGTTCACAGCATGTTTAATGGACTTCTTTTCCGTCTAAGTGATACCAAAAATAAGCGATGGGCTTTTTATAATGACTCGCCATGTTACACCATTCATGTGGCCATTCTTTTTGATTTTGATACTCAAATTCTTCCATTGGGTTCCACCACCGCCTTCCGAATTGATGAACCCCGCCCTGGTAGAGAAGGTGACAGGGGTAAATATCTTGCAGAAGTGGATGTTCCACCGCTTTCAACAGAACTTTTTGTGGAGGGGGAAATTACTCAATGGAATGTGGACACGCTGGAGGCCCGTACCGCAGGATCTGAAGAACAATATCGTCTATAAAATGAAAAAAAATATATATATATATATATAAAGAATATTTAAAAAAAATAATAATAATGATAATATAATGATAATATGATGATGATGACGATGATGATGATAAAGAGAAAGGGAAAAGAAAAAGAAAAAGAGAGATTAAAAAAAAAAAAGAACACCCAATGAAATGTGCGTAAGAAGAAGAGGAAAAGGGGAGGAGAACAATGACAAACAAACAAAAAAGGATGGGTTTTATTTTTTCAAAAAAAAAATCAACACATATATGTGTCTATATATATAAAGTGGTGTAATGCATATGTTTATATGATACAATGTGTGATATATTTGTTTTATTTATTGATATGTTTATTTGTGCATAGGGAAAGAAAGGAAGGGAGTATGTACGTTGACAAAATAGGTAGAGTTATGGTGTATCCATTTATGTATCTACGTATTTATTTATTTATTTTTTTATTTTCCCCTTTCTCTCTGTAGTTTGGAGGGAACAAAATAAAACAAATTTAAGAGCAAAGCAAAGCAAAGCAAAATAAAATAATATAATATAGAGAGAGAAAGAGAGAAAGCAAATGAGGGAGGGATGAAGTTTCCCTGATGCAAGGTAATACAACTTTGGATTTTGTTATTTATTATCTGATTTATTTATTTATTCATGTTGTTTATTTGTTTGTTTGTTTGTTTTCTTACGTATTTTGTTTGCAAGTTTGATTTATTTATTTAGTGATTTATTGATTTATTTTATTCTGCTGGAGTTTGACCACATGATTATATGTGTCATTAATCTCCCCCCCCCCAAAAAAAAAAAAAAGAAAGAAAATAACTATTGTTATCCATTGTTTGTTTGTTTGTTTGTTTGTGCGGACGTATGTGTATGTGTATGAGTGTGTGTAAAAGGGTATTGACGGAGTGTAAATAAATGAGAAAAAAAAAAGAAAAGGAAAGGAAAGGAAAGGAGTGAAATAATGACGGCATTATTGTCGTAGTAGGAGTGGTAGTAATAATAATATAATAATAACAAATAATAATGATAATAATAATAATATTATTATTATTAATAGCAATCCCCATACTAATACCAATGCCAATACCAATTATTGTTGCCATTATTGCTATTGCTGTCGTTTTTGTTACAATTATTATCACCGCCATGAAACAGCTCCCATTTAAAAAAAAACGAGGAGGAGGGGGAAAAAAAAAAAAGAGGAAGATATTAGTTTTATGGCAGTTGTGTCTTTCATTTTTTCTGCTTCTTTAGATGCCTTACTGAAATGAGTTGCATGCATATGTTATCGCTATTATTATTTATTTGTTATTTATTATTGCCATCGTTACCGGTCCACAGCGTTTCTCTGCAAACTTCAAACGCAAACACGCCAAACTTTGCATTGACGTGGTCACTCCTTACTTGTGCTTCTTTATTTTATTTTTCATTATACCTCCACTTATCTACATCTATATCTAT
>NC_026734.1:328424-347066 GCF_000210295.1 Trypanosoma brucei gambiense DAL972
AGAAGGATATATATATGTGTGTATGTGTGTGTGTCTGTTTTTGTTTGGAGGTGATACTTTTCACTCATTAAATGTATTTAAGTTTGTATGGGATTTAGTTACCGTAGGAGAAAGTGTGGTTTCCAGCTCGTAATCTCGACTCATATGATTACCACCATTGTTATTAATACTCTTATCATTATTATAACCTACCCACCGTGGCGTATTGTTTGCGCTTTCTCGGTACTGTGTTGGTGAATTTATTGTTTCTGTGTTACTTAACCTCAACTTTTCTTTTTTCTTCCTTCTCTTTCTCTCTCTCTTACCTCTTTTTTTTTTTTTTTTGGAAGGTCTCTCTTTCACTTCCCTCCTTCAAGTTTCCCCTCTCTTCCCTTAAATTCCACACGTCCGTGTGTTCATTTATTTCTCTCGCGGAGCATTGGCGCCTCGCAGTGCGTCCGTAACTTTGCGTGGTGCTGCGTGTAAAACGCAATCGCTCACCCTCAAGGAGAGTAATAATAATAATAATTAAAATAATTTAAAAAAAAAAGAAAAAGAACAACAGGAACAGGAACAGGAGCAAGAGCAAGAGCAATAAGATCAACAACAATAGGAAAGAGAGGGAGAGGAAACATCATACGAGGAAGAGAAGAAGGGGGAACTAACCAAAGCGAAACAAAAAGATAAAAAAAAGAAGAGAGAAGAGAAGAGAAGAGAAACAAAACAAAACAAGTAAGAAAGTAAGAACGGGTGTGAGCCTCAGTGAAGAAGGAATTATCACATCACTCTGAAGTGCATTAGGGGTATACGTTTAATAAGAATATAAGTATTAATTTATTTATATTTTGGTGCGGCGGAGAGATTAAACGGGGAGGGAAAGTAAAGTGCACTTCTCGTTTGCGTCTCTGTGTTTGAGCGGAAATAGGAGGCAAAAGGCAGACAGAAGCAAAGAAAGAAAAAAAAAAGAACAACAAAACAACAAACCTAAAACAGTCTGCGAGCCAAAGAAAATTTACGTAGCTTCGTTATTGTTGGGTTTCCATAGGGAAGACAGAAAGAAAGAGCTTCAAGAAAGCTAATAGGAAACAAAAAGTGAAGGGGCGGAAACTGTTCACGTATACAGAAATAAATAAATAAATATATAAGGCGCGGTGACCTTTTTTTTTCTTTTTTGAAGAAAGAGGAAGCGCGACGCAAGGTGTCTGTGACGAGGGATCGAAAACGTGGCGAAGGGAATTATTGAGACGCGTGCCGCAAGTGGACGGGAAAATATAGCGGTGGTTGAAAAAGAAGTAAAAAAAAAAAAGAAAAGAGAGGAAAATAGACGGGGAAAGGAGAGAGCAACAACCATTCGGCCTCTGTCGTAAGCCGCTTTGCGTGTGCGGTGGAAGGGAGAGAATTTCCTTTTTCTCTTACCTTGCCAACCCACACGCTGCGTGTATCGAATCTGAATCTTCTGTTTGGCGAAATCATTGTTGTTTTTTGTTTTTAGCATTTGCTGCTTTTGTTTCCTTTTCTCTTGACAGATTTGACTGGCGCGGACGCTGACGTCCACACGGTTGAGAGGGGGAAAAAAAAATCGTGTATTGCCTCTTCTGTTTGGCTTTGTTTTTGTTTTTGGTTTTCTTTTTCTTTTTTTTTTTTGTGGCACGAGACACTCTCTGAACGCGTGTGTGAACGTGTTTGTGTGTGTGTGTGTGGTCTGACCGTGTGAACGTGTTTGTGTGAAAGTGTTTGTGTGCGGTGTGCCGTGTTGTTTACTCCCCTCACGGCGATTTGAGCCGTTGCGGTCAATGAGCTTTTGGACAGTGCCGTCAGTTGATGATATTCCACCAAATGTGTCTTCTGGAACCGATCTGGAACCACGCACGGCTGTAGAAGTGGAGGCGGTGGAGCGTCGGCGCTGGTTGCGACTTGTGCAGGAGGCTTGGCTTCGCCGTGGCCGCCGCGTGCCGCTTTCGGAACGGGAACCTCCGGTGGGCGGCATAGCGGCAGAAGCTGCGGTTGTGCCGGCAGTAACAACTGCGGTAGTGGTGAGTATTAACATTAACCCCCTGCTTTGGGGAGAGGAAGGAGATGGAAATCAAGAGGAAAACTCCATTCAGGCGTTGGATGCGCCTTATGTTTTCGGCTGGCGGTCACTGGGACTTCTCCCTGGTGACAGTTTCAACATATTGGGAGAATTGGGAAAGCAACTGGAACGCCGGTACCAGGCCTTATCAAAGCGCTCGCTGATGGTTAAACACTGCCATAATACTGAAGTGAGCCGGTTGCATCGGGGTCTCATGCAGTGCCGAGAACGTGCCGGGGGACGTGGAAAGGTAATTTTTCATTACGGTGGTTACGGTGTACCGCGACCGCAGTCGGGATTAATATACCTGATGGAGCCATCTGGCAGTGCTGTGAAGTGTCGCACCAGGACGCTCTTCGAGGAGGTCGGATTGCCGCTGGTTGTGGTGGCTGATTGTCCAAACGCTAGCGAACTTTTAAGGAATTTCCTTCGCTACCAGAGTTCGCCCAAACCGGAGCACAACACGGGGAGTGATGCCGAAGGTGACACTTCGTTTGCACAAGGACCTCCAGATGCGGACCGCCCCACGCTGCGGGTGCCCCATGAGGGTACAGCAGGTGTATCATCATTTGATGCTGGTAGTGAAGAAACTTGCGCCACTTCGTCCGTGCTGAGTGATTTTTTCTTCCTTGGTGCTACGTTTTCAGGGGAGTTGCCCCAGCACCCAAAGCTGCCCTCAGATATACTCACCTCGTGTCTTATGACACCGTTACAGATGGCACTGCTGTGGTTTATGGTTGAGAACGATTCCCTAACAGATATTCACCCGCTTTTGCCTTTCCTTATACCTGGGGCACTGGATGACAAGAAGACGCCACTTGGTCAGCTTCATTGGGCGACTATGGCCATAATGGAGTGCATTGCTTGGTCTTCTCTTCCGTACAAAACGTTTGTGCACTTATTTCGTGAAGATGTTGTCGTCGCTCCGTTATTTCGTGGATTCTTGCTTGCGGAACGCATCATTACAGCCCTGGGTGGTGAGGTTTGTGTTTATCCACCGCTCCCGCATATGGGAAACCATCCACAATGGGATTCGTTGGATTGCATTATTGGCAGAACTTTTGTCTCCTTGAAGCGAGCAGTTCAGCCAGCTCCTCCCACCTCACTGACAACGTTGGAGTTTCGCGAGTGGCTCGACTGGAACGTCACTAAGTGGCGATGCGAGCAGCGTTCCATGTCGCTTCCATCACTTGGTAACCGTCCTGTCACTGTGCCTGATTTCCTTGAGGAGGAGCTGCGCTGCTTGATGGCTGTGGCGGAGCGGGTAACGGAGCAAAGCTTGTTCCACTGCGGGGGCATTGCCTGGCATCAGTGTAGACGGCCGGGACATATCGGACCACACAGGACTGGGCCACGGAAGGCGAGTATTTACAGAGGTATGGGGGAGGAAGCGGCAGTTGACCCTCTTCTCGCATGCAGCACAGGCTCAAATGATCTCAGTGGTTGTGGGTGTTCCGGAGGTGCATTCATGAGGCCCTTCCCTTCTGTCGCCGGGTTGCCCATGTTGCTGCAGGGTTTGCTTGTGGTGGCACACCGTGATGAAGCTATGAAGGTCCTCTGCCGTTTCATTGATGCCGGACTTTCAGCCGCGGCGGCATGCGCAAAAGTTGGAATATTCGACATGGCGTTAGCGCGTTTTTGGAGCCGGAGTGATCTGCAGCATTTGCTACCTTCTATGTTATTTGTGTACGCCAAGGCATGCTATGCGGACCCATCGCTTGCAGGACTGGCGTGGGCACAGCGAAGCGCCGTAACGACGAGTTGCCTGAAGGCGTTGGAAAGACCCTTCAGCCTGCCTAGTGACCCTCCGGCTGGGCCTGGTCTGTGGCAGTGCAAGGAACTCGGTTATTGGCTGGAGTCTGAAGGCCAGCGTGTGCTCTCTTCAGCCATACTATCCATGACCAGCTTCTCATTTGACCAAGACAGGAAGTATCTTCTTGAGAGTGGCGCACTCAATCTTTGCAGCGAACTTCTGCGAGATGCCAGCGTCAGGGTGCCGTTGTTGCAGCGGGGGTCTGCTGAAGTGTACATCAATCAGTCAAGGGGGAGCCGCGTCCAACATCATTTCGTAGCAACCACCGACGCTTACGCGGCAAGATTAACAACCTCTATCACTTCTCTTCTCGCGTTGTTCGTGGCATTGACGTGGAAGGCAAGTGCACTTGAGCCTGGCGCTGCGAGACCAATCGATACTGGGACCGAAGGAGCGCTGACGAACGGCAGTGGAGGCGAACAGAAGTTGGGGTTGGAAGAGTTAGCATCCCCTTTAAAGACGCTGCATCTCCTTTCGTGGGCATCTTCATCTATTATACGTGGAGCGGCTCTTAAAGCCATATCTATGACTATGTCGTCCAGTTGTACGGACGAAGCGGCATCGTTACGATGTATTCACATTATTGTTGAATGTGCCAACGTGCTTGTTGCTCCTCGTGAGGGGAATATGAGTAACCGAATCGATCTTGTCGATATTGTCTTTCTTTCTATACGGTGGCTGGTGCGATACTTGTCTGCTCACATGCCAATGGAAACCGTGCGGGCTTCCGTTCAGTGCGCCTCCGAAAAAATATATCGCGCTTCAGAAGCGGGTGAGGGTGGTTCTAACTGTGGTGGTGAAGAGGATATCCTCCCAGGTCTGGTAAGTGGTACGCGCTCGCTGATTTGTGACATTTACTTTCCCAAAGGGTGCCCACTGGAGTCGTGTCCATCAAAATGTGACAATGACCGCGCCATGGAAGTCGGTTGCCCCATTGTTTTTCTTGCACGCCTGGTGTGCTGGACAGGGGCTGCAACACATGATCCGTGTCCTTATGTCTCCTCTCGTGCGGAGGAGGCACTCAGTTGTTTACCACCACTTAGCGCGGGCGGCTTCTTCACGCAGCCAACAACCCCGAAGGAGTCAGGTGCGGTAGAAAAATCGACAAAAGTGCCCAGTGACGCCAAAAGTAGGAGGTTTTTATCGATGCTTCGTAGCTCTGTAATTCGGGTTCTAAAACGGGGAATGCGAGGGACAGGCAATCGTTCTGATGGTGCTGCATCACGAGGCAAAGCAGCCGGTGTGGAACGCGATCGTCGACTTAGTAATGAAAGTGGTGGCGCCGCGGACGTTCAGACTCTCGCGTGCGACGCTGTTTTACCACGCAGGATCGTTTCCACTGGTAGTGGTGCAGCTGTCGCATCCTTTGTTTTCACTCTTCTGGGTTTCCTGGACGAGCTGTTGCTAGTACCAATGGACGATGATGATCCACGAAATACCTTTAACCTAAGGAGGGACTTCTGCATGAGAGAGTACGTGCACAAGGTGAGAAATGAATTGCGGCTGTCAGCGCCCCCCGCTGGTTATAGTGGTGATAGCTGTAACCTACCTGCGGTGCCATCCCCACCTCTCCCGACCTGGTCCCCACCAGTGTCTCACGTCGAGGGTGTAAAACCATTAGTTGACGAGGAAAGGGAACCGAGCGGCATGTTATCTCCCACTGGGAACCAACTCCCCCTGATCAACCTTTCGATAACTTCCGACACGAGCCTTGGGGCGTCGGCTTGGTCACGCCCGGACAGCAACGTTTCATTTGAGCATGACGGGCATATCGGCGTGATGGCATTCCACATGGCGGAACGGCATCTCGTAACGGGAACCTCTCATGGTACGGTGCAGGTTTGGTCGTGGAGCGCGGAAGAGCATCTCACCGCCATGGCTGGCCGTTCCTCTACTGCCCTGAGCGCGGCGTGCTCATTAACGGCGGCAACAGCGTCGGCAAGCACATCACCGGCCACATCAGTCGGTGTGGGTTCCACCTCTGTTCATGTGAAAGCGACGTGCCGGTGGATTTCAGATATTTGTGTCCCGGCGGTAACGTCGTGGGTTGATCCCGTTGCATTTGCCAGGACTACAACGCTGTATAATCAGCAGCAGCAATCGGGTCCGCGAAAAAAGATGACCTCTGGGATCATTGCCAAGTCGTCGGATGGGTGGGTGGGGCTTCCGTGGAACATCCATTCGGCCTGGCAGTGTCCTGAGGAAGATAGCCCGGTTATTTCCGAGCACTGTGCTACGAATTCTACCAAGTCGGTTACTGGATTACATTTTGTAGATGCCGCCTATCGCACGTTGTTGTGCGTAGTGGGTTCCTCGGGGTCGGTGCAGCTCTTCACGGACTACGCTGGTGGGACTGCAGTGAAGCGTGTCACCTCATTTGCGACTGCGGCATGCGGGAGGAGATGTGGCGGGGGTCGCATGCCTTGTCTTTCCTCCTATCATGTACCAGCGACTTTATTGCATGTAAGTGGGCCTGATGGGTTGATTGACTCATGGGATTTGGTGTGTGAGCACAAGGTTTTGGAGGGTATTGGTAGCCAACAGTCATCCTTTATTATGCCCTCTGTTATAACACCAAGCTCCACTGATGATTCAACCGTAGCTGTTGGTGGCGGTTCGGTTTACTTATTTGATCTGCGAAAACCCGCTCGGGCCACTTGTATTTTCCCTAGCAGCGCAGAGTCGGAGGATGACGCGGCAAAGCGGCCTGTAGGTGGTGCAGAAAATTCGAAGGGCACGTGCCTCCATATAAGTTTCCCTTATTGCTATCCCCATGTTATCGTGACGGGATATGGTGGCGCGAAGGGAGTTGTAACGCTTTGGGATAAGCGGTTTCCCCGCGACCCTCTTCGGCAGGTGGTGGTGGCGGAGCCGGTTGCCCCCGCTTCATCGGCTTTACGCAATCCCGTGTGCCGAATGGATGTGCAGCCGTATCATCAAACCCTCTCAACCGTATCAGCGACTGCAGATGCGATTTTCATTAGTGATGTTATGGAAGAGTCTGCAGTGAATGGACAGGCGAGGGCCTCGTACACGCGAGTGAAGGAACTCCCTGGTGCGGTGGCTTTTCATCCCATACTTCCGATTTGTGCTGTAGCGACTGGAGGGCCGCCGCGTATTTACGGTCGTAGCACGACATGTGTGTATGATTAGCAAGGAAAAGGAAAAGAAAAGAGGAATATAAAACGTTGGTTCCTCGGTGTGTCACGCTACTCGGAGGGGGGGGGTTATGTGGAGGGAAGTGGGGAGACTGTTTGTCGTTATTTGTTACCAGTGTTATTAGTGTTTTTCCTCTCTTGAGAAGTTTTGTTCTTTTGGCTTGGTTTTGCAATTTTTTGTTTTCGGTATTGCGAGACTCCCCCATATCACTTTATATGAACGAAGAGACGATCAAAAAAAGAAAAAAAGAGGAAAGGCAGAGGTACATCATTTTACCTCTATTTTTTGTTTTGTTTTGTATCCCATGCTGCTGCGGTTGTCTTGTGTATACCTTCCGTTAGTTTCTACTGAAAGGTGATTCCCATGAAGGACAGGGGGGGAGAGGGGAATTGCCCATTCATTTTGACACACGTCGCTCAAATCGAAGGTTTACCGCCGCACCATGGCGTGTTTAGCGTCTCTCCCCACACACACCTAATCAATTTCCTCTCACTGCTTTTTATCTCTCATCACATGTCTCTTTTCATTTTTTTTGTACTTTATTATTATTAATATTATTAGTAGTTTTATTTCTCCCTCATTACCCTTATGATACGTCTGGTTTATATCCGTGTCGGTGTCACTGTTTGTTTTAACTTCTTTTTTTTTCTGTTGTTGTTGTTGTTGTTGTTTCGCTGGAGGCGTGGTGTATCTCTGTCTTGTTTCTGTTTTTCCTTTTGGTTTCTCTGCGAAAATTTATCGTGCCGATGTGCTCTCTGGTCCACTTTTCCTCACTTTTTTTTTTCTGTTTGCTATTGTTATTGTTGCCTATTCGGTTTGCATCCGCATTATTCTACTCTTCTTTCCTCTCCAAACACACGCGCACACACACATTAATAATAATGTGCAGTACACATATGTATGTATATATGAATATGAACTTTTCAGTTTTCCCTTGGCTCTTCTTTTTTTCTTCTTCTTTTTCCTCCCTTTCCTCGCACACAAGTGAGTTTTGTTATTTGTGTTCATATATTGTTTATTTGTACATGTGTTGGAAACTCTGAGGCAGTAAAAGGTGGAAAAAAAGCCTTTTTTTAAAAGAAAAAAAAGGCACGTATACATATATTTATTTGTTCACACCTATGCGTTTGTATCTACAGGGGAGAGAGAAAGAAAGAAAGAAAGAAAAACGCGAAGAGAATAGTATATGAAATAAAAATAAATGAGGGGCGACATGTTTCCGGTGGCTGCGTGTCGGCTCTTCCACTTCGACTCTGTATTGTTTTGTTTTGTTGTTTTCATCTTCATTTTTGGTCCCTTCGCTCGGTTTTTCATGCCAGTTTCCTCACGTTATATTATGTTTCCTCTCCATTGCCTTTCATGAACCTCGAGGCGGAGAAATAGCT
Source organism: Trypanosoma brucei gambiense DAL972 (assembly GCF_000210295.1). Classification (NCBI taxonomy): domain Eukaryota; phylum Euglenozoa; class Kinetoplastea; order Trypanosomatida; family Trypanosomatidae; genus Trypanosoma; species Trypanosoma brucei. The sequence goes on from NC_026734.1 coordinate 336,832, forward strand.
CCACTTCCGGCCACAATTTTTGGCCACTTGGGGGAGGGGGGGATTTTATCTATACAATTTGTTTCTTTTTTTTTTCACTTTTTTCCTTCATTTATTTACAAAATGTGTAAGCATTTTTTGATCTCCTTCTCTTACTTCATTAGTTTTCTCCACGGTAAAGTAACGAACGGAAAGGAAAAGAAGAAAAAAAAAAGACGGAATAGGAAGAGAAAGAAGAAGAAGAGGGGACAGTTACCGACACCGTTTGGTCGAAACAATTAACGGGGAGGAGAGTCCTTGGAAACGTTACTGATGGGTAGTTCTGCTGTGCCATACAATAGTGCCGTATGCGCTGTGCAAAAGCTGATTAACAAGTTGGAGGATGAAATGCATGGGGCCGTCACTAAAGTACTTGTTGAAAATAACATCAAACTGAACGAGCACTACAGCGCCCGGCACGAGGTGATCACAAATGCCATTAAAAACGGTAAACTTCCGACCACATTTTGGGCAGACGCCATCATTGCCATCCTTCGAGATGCGCATGTTGAAGAGGATCGGGATGGCAGCCGCGCCGCGGGAAATGATGCTGATGATGATGATGATGATGGAAATCAACTGGGCACTTTTGATGAGGCGCTGCTTCGGAAATACCTGAAGGATATGATGGTGACATACAAGGAGACGGGTTCTCGTTTGTCCTTAACATTTTCACCCAACCCATTTTTCGAAGAGACAGAGCTTTGGATTGAAGAAAACCAATTGAATAGCGAGGGCTCCAAAAACAATGATGATGATAATAATAATAATAATGATAGTGATGGCGGTGGTGGTGGCGATTTCTATAAAACGTATGAGGTGTCGGATATTACGTGGAAGCCGGACCATGGCCCAAACTTCGATGATAATGACGGTGATGGTGGTGGTGGCGAGAAACGATCCGGCTCGAAGCGGGGCCGCTCAAATATGGATCCCACAAGACATGGGTGGAGTTTCCTCAACATGTTCAGTAAAATTCCACCTCATCCATTAGATGATTATTATGATGATGATTTTTATGATGATAATGATGATGATGATGATGATGATAAGGAGTGGATTGAGGAAGCCATAGATATATGGGAAGAGGATATGGACGAGCGGGAGCAATTGTTTCGATTTCTGGTTCGAGAGGTCTGGTCGGATCCACTCGAGGCAGCGGCTGAGAAAGGAAGCGACAATGGAGCCGGAACATCACCCGAAAAGCCAAACAAACACGAATGAGGTCATACAATGGGAAATATAGCGGGGTGGGGGATAAGGAGTGCCTGGGCGTTAGAAGCATAGACACATACGCACACAACATAAATATATATATATATTTATTTATTTATTTATATTTATATATATCTACTAGTATATTTATGTGTATGTGTGTGGAGTTTGTCCTGTTTTTTATTTTTGTTTTCATTTTTCTTAAGGTGGGAAAGGGATGATGGGGAAATAGAATATTAGCATTCAAATATTTCTCCATCATCCCTTTCTCTCTCTTCTGGTTTCTTGTCTTCCCCTGCCCATTTGTTGCGGGGTGGGGCGGGTTTAAATACATTATTTGGGTCGTTGGTGTGGTTAATTCCGCGTTGGAGGCCATGCCTTAGGCGCCGTGATGTGGTGTAGCAGTGGAAAGCGAAGCTTCATTCTGTTTGTTTTCGTTTTTTCTTTTCTTCTTCTTCTTTCCATACACCTTGCAAGTGGGATAACTTCGATGGATGGATGCAGTTGACGAAAATTAATATGACGAATTTGTTCGCAGTGTTTTATGCGCCACTGCCGTGTGGTGCATTCATGAGAGGATTCTTCTGATTGATAATTTTTTTTTTAAAAAAAAGAAAAGAAAAAGAAGAAAAAACGAGATGGAAAAAAGAAGGATGGATGGGAATTAAAAAAAAACAAAAAACAAAACAGGGACGCAGCACGCCTGCCTGGTCCCGTCTTTGTGTTTTACTTTTTCCCTTCCTTTTCTTCGTCTTATTTCCAAATCGAACTCTTCTTTTTTTTTTCTTTTCATTTTACCGCCCGTGTATGGTTCCACCTGCTGCACGTATAATCACACCTCAATTTGTTAACCACCCTCAATTATTTAATTTCTGTGCCTTTACTTTTAATCTCTTCATTATTTGTTGCTTCTCTTCTCGTCCCTTTTCACTGTATGACCATGCTTGAATTACTTGCAACTTACACAATACAAATTTCACACATTTAAATATGGAAGGTGGAAAAAAGAAAAAGAAAAAGAAATAAATAATAAACACTACGTTAAGGGCGAACGAATTTGAGGAAGAAGAAGGAGGAGGAGATTTACACAAACAAGACAGCAAAATAAAGAAAAAGAAATAAGAAAATAAAAATGGGTTGCGGTGGCTCAAAGACTTCTACGGTTGAGTTTATTAATGGACAGCCGACTGTTGAGGGCGATGAAATTGCAAAGGGTTTTAATGAAGGAAATGGTCTCCTCTTCCGAATTGTTAAAACACGCGCTGGTCGCTGGGCGTATTATAACGATACGTTGGATTATGACATGCATGTGAAAGTTACCTTTAGCGAGGACTGCAGAATTAAGGCACTTGGACAAACGAGACTTGAGAAATTGGAAAGCGGTGAAAGTGTGGCAACTGTTGTGGTAAAACCATGCGCAACAGAATTATTTATTGAAGGACATGTGAATGGATATAAGGCAAAAATGGATGCCATTCCCATTACTGATGGAGACAGGCAATAGTAGGGTTAGATGATGTAATGGATATATATATATATATATATATATATATCAATTTTATGTTTTTTCTTTAAAACAAAACAAAAAAAGAAAGGAAATCTCCTTTATCTCCTCCTCCCTTTTTTTTTACACAATTTTATTATTATTATTATTATTATTATTATTATTATTATTATTATTATTATTATTATTATTATTATTATTGTTGTTGTTGTTAGCTCTATTTATTTATTGTGTCGATGTTTTCATTTTTCAAAATGGTGTGTTGTATAGGAGTGGTACGAATAACGAGCGAGACGAAGATAATAAGCATCAATTGATGTTAGTGATGTTACCTTTTATTATTATTATTATTCCGTTGACTTTTTGTTGTATTTTTCACGTGGCCGCGTAGGGAAGTATAAAATAAAGAAAGAAGGCACGGAGAGAAAACACTTTTATACATATATATATATATATATATAAAGCAAACAATCAATCAATAAAACTTCTAAAATACAAGCAAAAAAAGGAGAGGGAAAAAATAATAATAATAATAAATATTATTATAATAATTATAACAAATGAACAACAGCTTTTCAGTGGTCGCCTCAGCTAACCAAACATTACCACCGTTGTTGTGAGTAGAGAAGTGTATGAAATAAATGAATACACGGATGAATTATTTTACCTTTTCTACACTTTTTATTTTTGTTTTATTTTTGTTTTTTTGTTTGTTTGTTTCCAACAAAAAAAAGAAGTAAAGAAAGATGGTGATGAATGAATGAATGAAAAGGAAGCGTTCAGCAAAATGAAATGATAGAGAGAAAGAGAAAGAGAGAAAGGAAGGAAGGAAGGAAGGAAGGAGGAGAAAAGAAAATGTGTGTGAGTGTTTGTGTTTTTTTCTTTTTTTGTTTTTTCGTTAGCGCTGTTATTTTGTTATGTTCATTTCCTTTTTATGTTTCCACACCTGTCCACCCCCCTCCTCTGTTGTTGTTGTTGTTGTTTTCCCTTTTTTTTTCTTTTTTTTTCTTGGGGAAGCAATTAATGTTGTTTTGTTTTGTTTGTTTTTGCGCACTTTATTATCATTATCATTATTATTATTATTATTATTATTATTTCCCGCATGTGATGTGAAACCAACAAAAATATCACAAAGGCAGGGAGAAAACAACAACAACAAATGAAAGCACAAAATAAAAAAATAAATAAAAGATTGTTTGGGACCCCATTAGAAGGATGAAAGAAAAGGAGAGTGAATGAATAAAATCAGAATATAGACATAGAAATGAGGAGAAAAGGGGGCTAAATAAGATGCATCTATGTGTGGAGGAAGGGAGGGAAGGAGGGAAATATATATATAACAAAAATGGCGGAACGATTCTTAAAAAAAAAAAAGAGAAGAAAAAGTTTAAACGGTGGTTTACACGCACACGAGCATGCAAAAAAAAAAAGTTTCTTATTATTTATTATTTCTTTTTTTTTCTCTTTTTTTTTTAATCATTTGTTGTGTTTCACCGCGGTTCGCCTGGTTTTTATCTTCTTTGTTACATTTATTATTTTATCGTGTCACACCCCTCGTCCTGTTATTTCCATAATTACCTTTTCAAAAGATGAAATTCCCAACCTTTTTATTTTAATTTCATGTTTCTTTTCTTTTCTGACTCTTTTCTCTTTCCGTATCTTATTTCATTTTTGTTTTTGTTTTGCGAAATAACGAAAATACATCGCAAAATAAAATAAATAAATATTAACACAATCTGGTAAACTCAGGGATTATTTTAGTCACTACAGTTACCACCACCACCACCACCACAACAACAACAAAGAACTATTACGATAAATATTTGTTAACAAAAGGGAAATATAGTAATAAATATTATTATTATTATTACTACTCTCGTTAGTGCTAGCAAAAGAAATATATATATATTTGCCTTATTTGCACAAAAGAAGTCACACGCAAATATTCACTAGCGCAAGCAAACATAAGTTAAAATAAAGAAAGAAAAAAGGGAACACATTCATATAAAGATAAACTACAAAAACACAGCAGAGAAAGGAAGAAAAGTAGGATAGAAAGGGAAGGGGAAAAAGTAATTCCAAAAGAGTAAGAAAATAAATAAAAAGAAAATAAAAATGGGTTGCGGTGGCTCAACGACTTCCGTCACATTCATCAACGGCCGGCCGACTGTTCAGGGCGATGAAATTGCGAAGGGTTTTAATGAAGGAAATGGTCTCCTCTTCCGAATTGTTAACTCAAGCACTGGTCGCTGGGCGTATTATAACGATACGTTGGATTATGACATGCATGTGAAAGTTACCTTTAGCGAGGACTGCAAAATTAAGGCACTTGGAAAGGCAAAGTTGGAGCGTTTGAGCTCTGGTGAAAGTGTGGTGACTGTTGTGGTAAAACCATGCGCAACAGAATTATTTATTGAAGGCACTGTGAATGGATATAAGGCAAAAATGGATGCCATTCCCATTACTGATGGAGACAGGCGCCGCAGGGGATCTGGCAGGAAATAAGGAAATTGCAAGAAATATGCAAGAAAGGAAAAGAAAAGAAAATGCACACAAACACAAAGCACACAAAGAGGTAAATGAGAATGAGAGTAGAGGAAGTCAAATATTTGTTTTTTTTATTTATTTCGTTTGCATTCTTTCTTAGAAGAGTGAGTTGTTTTCTCTCTTTTCTTTTTATGATTGTTGTCTTGACAGATGTCATGGCCGTGTTATTAAGCATATTAAAGAAAAGGAAGAGAGGAGAGGAGAGGAGAGGAAAAGAGAGAGAGAGAGAAGAGGGAATACAGGAGAGGGTAAGGGGAATAGAAGAGAAGGGAATACAAATGAAAAATAAAAAAAGGAAGGGGGGGGAAAAAATACAAGACGTTCAACATGAAATAAAATAAAATAAAATGAAAGGTAAATAAAAGCAATTTATGGGGCGACACGGCGCCGTTTCCGCCCATCTTCCCCACCCCCATCCCTCACATTTTTTTTTCTTGTATTGATTCATCCCGTTTTTTATTGTTATTATTTATTCATGCTGTTTTGTTTTTTTTTGTACTTATGAGTTGAGAAGGAGAGAAACAACAACGAATACCAAAAATAAATAAATAAAAATATATACTTGCACGTATGCATGCATGCATCTTTATTTTTATTTTGTTGTTGTTGTGTTTCACCATACATATATATATATATATATGTCTATCTCTCTCTCTCTCATTTTCACTCCATATCATTCTTCAATTATGTCAAGTCATGTCTCATCATGTCTTGTCTCCTCCCCATTTTCTTTTTCTCCTTTTTCGGTCTTGTATTCGACAGCAATTTGTTTGTTTATTTGTTTTGGCACCTTCTTTTTTTCTTTTTTTTTTCTTTTAAATTCTGTTAACCATTCAAAAGAAGGATTTTTTTTTCTTTTTTGGAAGAAGAAGAAGAAAAGAAAAGAAAAGGAAGAAAAAAAAAAAGAAGGATCGAAAAGAGATCAGATATGTACACAGTGGGACGTGGGGGAAAGGAATATTAGGCACGTATTAATGCATGAATTGAATAAATTATTCAATCATTATTTCATATCAGTGCACAAGAAAGTTAAAAGAGAGAAAGAAGGGGAGGAGATGGGAAAAAGAAAAAAGAAAAAATAAGAGGTGTGATGAATATGAAATGAAAAAGAATGAAATAAGACGAATATGTGCGCACGAGGCAATTTATTAGGGGGGAAAAAACAGAGAGAGGGGGGAATAGGGCGGAGGGGACGGAATTTTAAGCGCTTGCTGAAAGGTTTCAGTCGAAAAAGTCTAATGATATATTAAATGGGTGAAGGGAAAGGAAGGGAAGCCCAAAAAAAAAAAAGAAAAGAAAGAAATGTCTGCACACACACATATATATATATATATATATGGATGTATGTTAATATGTTTAAACTACAAAAAAGAAAAAAAATGTACTCACATGAGAGGCAGGGGGTTGTGGGGAAGTGCCTTTTGTTTACCTTTTTTTTTTAATTTTTTTTTTTAATTTTATTGCTACCGCCTTGATATTTACGAATATCTCTCAAGGCGCGTGCATCACTGCGCTGGATGGGAACTGAGGAGCAAAAAAAAAAAAAGAAGAAAGGAAAGGAAAGGAAAGGCCACGTACAAAAAGGTGTTGTGGTGTACTTGAAATGACTGAAGAGGAGGATATGCGTGGATGTAGCAGAAAAAAAAAAGGAATTGCGACACGTGTATACAGAAATAATTTTTAATATTTCAATGAAATAAGGCAAATGTGCAATTTTCCTTTTTCTTTTTTTGATGGTCGCCCCAACTCACGTGATTTTGGAAGTATTTTTATTGTTGTTGTTATTGTTGAGTGCGTCACACCGCGGTACTTTCTCACACAATTCCCTACCTTACCTTTTTGTCGTGTTTTCCTCAACACAATACATTTTTTTCTTTTTTTTTTCCCCCTACAAAAGTGCCTCGTTTCTTATATTATAACCGTCAGACGGAGTCATGTATGAGCATATATTTATGCATTTATTTATATACTTGCCTACATATATATATATATATATCATTATGTATTTGATTTTTACTTTTATTATTTTTTTATTATATTGATATTTATACATTTTGATATATTTGGATGTGCGTCTGTGGGAAAGTGGGGGCAGGTGGTAATGTTGTGGGATCATTTATATTATATTATGTTATATGTTGTATCACTTTTTTGTCTGTTTGTTGTATCGTTTAGGTGTGCTTGGTTGTTATTGTTTGTTTTTGTTAAATATATATTATTCTTCACTTCCCCTTGCCTTTCACCTCCTTCTCATCCTCCCCCTCCCCCCTTTTTTTGTTTTTGTTTTTTAGTTTTTTGTTTTTTTGTATTTGTTTTACTTTTCTTCCATCTTTGCCTGCCCGCTCCCTTTGCCATGGTACAGCGCCTACATCGACAAATTATTATCATCAATAATGTTGTTATAATGTACTAAGTTAAATATACCGCAGCTACACCGATCTGTGTGCCCACACTTGTGTAAGCCCGCGCATGTACATGAATGATTGGGGTGAATAAATGAATAAGTAATTTTATTTATTTTTATCTTATTTGTTTTCCTTTTTTTTTTTGTGTGTGTAGGGAATCGTATCAGCGTTTTCTCTTTTCTTTTCTCGAGGTACAACCCTGAGAAAAGAATAGCAAAATCCCTAACGGCTACGCGCTGCGTGCCATAATGAACCGGACTTTTTTTTTTTTTCTCTCTCTTCTTCCTCTTCTGTCATTACACAACATGAGATATTTGTATCACCCCCCCCCCCTCCTTAAACCCCATGATGTGATTCCCCTCTTCCCCGACTACATCCCATCGTGCCACCCCTTGATATTTCTTTTTTGTCCATTTATTGAAAATATATATATATATATATATATACATATACATATTCGTATACGGATTTTTTTTATGTTCCTCTTCTCCTTTCTTCTCTTCTCTTCTCATCCTTTTTCTTTCCTTTTTTTTTTTGTTTCTTTTTTTTTTTTTGCGTTCTGAGCATCATTTTGATCATAATCTGTGCGGTGTCTTTTATTATTCTGTTATCCATTATCATTTGTTTTGTCACCCTTTCTTTTACTTTTCTCCACCATTGAAGCGAATACCCCTTAGCCCATAGCTGCGGTGGTACCGGCTGCCAACTCATACATTTCATCGTTATATTTAAATTTCAACTCGCACTCGCATCAGTTGTTTTGTTTTGTTTTTCTTCTCTTCTTCTCATGCGTCGCTGCAGCACGGCGCTTCGCACGGGTCGGAGGGGCCCTGGTGGGTGGACGGAGCCGCGACTTCAACAAGCCACCAGTACAGATTTTATGCGTGACTCCACCGGCGCTGGTGGTGACAATAATAATAATAATAATAATGATGGCGGAAAGGGGCCGTCCTCGGCTCTCAAGCGGCATTTTAACGTCAACGATTTCTCTATGATTGAGCGGCAACAAATGACACTCACGAAACTGATGCGCATCACGATGGATGCAACTTTTAAACCGAAAGATCCCGACAGCAGGACATATGGCGGAGACGGTGCCACGCAGAGAGCGGCACTTCGGGAAGAGCTCAAAACAATGGATAGTCGAATTGTCCCCTTCGCTCACGAGGAAATATTAAACGACTACCTTAAAAACATAGTGGAGCTCTCCGGTCCCTCGGGTCAGCGATATGATAGAGAAATGTTGCGAGGCAGACTCGTTGGCCTCCTTTTCTTCACCGAAACGGATCGATCACTGGCATTCATGAGGTTGTTGCGGGAGTTCCATCAGCGGCACAGACGTGACTTTGTAGTTGTCGCCATATCTCTCGGTGGAAAGGAGATGATGGATATCACTCGACAACATGGTTTCTACCACTGCAGCCATCGTGACGGGGCCACATGGGTTCAGCGTGATACAGGTTTAATGGTGCGCCCATGGACACCACTTCCAAGGCTTATTGTCGTCAATGGTACAAGTGGTGAGGAAATCACTTCTAGCGGTGTTACAGCTGTAAAGGCGCATCCAAACACATGTTTTGAAAAGTGGAAAAATGGGGAGGAGGGATGTGATTGGTGGGATTACATCAAAACGTTCTATATGTGAGTTGTCAAATGAAGAGGGAATGCGTGGCTGGGAAACGGGGATGCAATATATATATATATATATATATATATACGCGTGTCTTTTTACCATTATCTGTACGCATTGGTATTGGTTTGCCCTCGACGTTATTTTACGTAAATTCACTCAGGAATAAAATAAGGCATTGCAGTTCACGGGCCAACATTCCACTAGTGTTTATAATATCGTTCTTTTTTATATCAGTGTAACGATTGCTCACACTTATTTAGGATCAAATTTCACTTACTTTCAAATTTGTGTTGTAACAATATAGAAAGGAAAAGCAAGTCATTCAAGCATGATAAGGAACCTTCAGCAGCGCCACTGCGTTAACTTCCACTCAACATAATAAAATAATAAAGATATTTGAATTTAAAATAAACTTACCTTTCAAAAATCGCAGAAAAACACTTGAACGGAACGAAAAAATAAAAAAAAAATGCCATCACCATATCAACAACATCACCAGAAAAAAATAAAATAAAACCTTATTTAAGGACGAAAAGTAGATACCTATCATTAAACAAAATAAAAAAATCTATCAACATATAACATAACATAAGAAATAAAACAATAACTATAATAGAACAATCACAAATATTATTGAATCTCTCCCTCTCCATATATATATATATATATATATATATACCTTCGCACCATGTGTAGGTTTTCATTTATGTTCTTTCTTTCTTTCTTTTGTGAATTTGTTTTCTGTCTCAAATGTTTTTAATTCGCTTGGGACCTATGTTTTTCTTGTTTTTTTTGCTCACCCTTTGTGTAGGAGGCACCCTGTCACGTCTGTGGTTGCGTGTATGCCTTCCTTCCCCTTATTCGCTTCTTCCTGTCGTGTCACACCTCTTTCTCTCTCTCCCTTTCGGCCTTT
>NC_026734.1:347167-354206 GCF_000210295.1 Trypanosoma brucei gambiense DAL972
CGTACCCACGTATCCACTTCGTGCTGACAAGCTATGCACCAGTCATCTCCGCAGAGAAGGCCTACCACGAGCAACTCTCTGTCTCTGAGATCTCGAACGCTGTGTTTGAGCCCGCCTCCATGATGACAAAGTGCGACCCCCGCCACGGCAAGTACATGGCGTGCTGCCTCATGTACCGTGGTGACGTTGTGCCAAAGGATGTGAATGCTGCCGTCGCGACCATCAAGACGAAGCGCACGATTCAGTTCGTGGACTGGTCTCCCACAGGCTTCAAGTGCGGTATCAACTACCAGCCACCCACGGTGGTGCCAGGTGGTGACCTTGCCAAGGTGCAGCGCGCGGTATGCATGATCGCCAACTCCACGGCCATCGCAGAGGTGTTCGCTCGTATTGACCACAAATTCGATCTCATGTACAGCAAGCGCGCCTTCGTGCACTGGTACGTCGGTGAGGGTATGGAAGAGGGTGAGTTCTCCGAGGCCCGTGAAGACCTTGCAGCACTTGAGAAGGACTACGAAGAGGTTGGTGCCGAGTCCGCGGATATGGACGGTGAGGAGGATGTGGAGGAGTACTAGAAAGTGTGACAACGTCGCACCATGTGTAGGTTTTCATTTATGTTCTTTCTTTCTTTCTTTTGTGAATTTGTTTTCTGTCTCAAATGTTTTTAATTCGCTTGGGACCTATGTTTTTCTTGTTTTTTTGCTCACCCTTTGTGTAGGAGGCACCCTGTCACGTCTGTGGTTGCGTGTATGCCTTCCTTCCCCTTATTCGCTTCTTCCTGTCGTGTCACACCTCTTTCTCTCTCTCCCTTTCCGCCTTTTCTTTCAATCTTGTTTTCTCGACCAGCCCTACTAGAGGAGAAAGAATAGTAACCCTTTCATCAAAGAAAATAGTTCAAACGAATTATGCGCGAAATCGTCTGCGTTCAGGCTGGCCAATGCGGTAACCAGATCGGCTCAAAGTTCTGGGAGGTGATCAGTGACGAGCACGGTGTGGACCCCACAGGTACCTACCAGGGTGACTCTGACCTGCAGCTGGAGCGCATCAATGTGTACTTTGATGAGGCAACGGGAGGTCGCTATGTGCCCCGCTCCGTGCTGATTGATCTGGAGCCAGGTACAATGGACTCCGTACGTGCTGGCCCCTATGGTCAGATCTTCCGCCCCGACAACTTCATCTTTGGACAGTCTGGCGCCGGCAACAACTGGGCAAAGGGCCACTACACGGAGGGTGCGGAACTGATCGACTCTGTGCTCGATGTGTGCTGCAAGGAGGCGGAGAGCTGTGACTGCCTCCAGGGCTTCCAGATCTGCCACTCCCTTGGTGGTGGTACTGGCTCCGGCATGGGTACGCTGCTCATCTCGAAGCTTCGCGAGCAGTACCCTGACCGTATCATGATGACTTTCTCCATCATCCCATCCCCCAAGGTGTCCGACACTGTCGTCGAGCCGTACAATACGACTCTCTCCGTGCACCAACTTGTGGAAAACTCCGATGAGTCGATGTGCATTGACAACGAGGCACTGTACGATATTTGCTTCCGCACCCTGAAACTGACAACACCAACGTTCGGTGACCTGAACCACTTGGTGTCTGCTGTTGTGTCCGGCGTCACCTGCTGCCTGCGCTTCCCTGGTCAGTTGAACTCTGACCTCCGTAAGTTGGCTGTGAACCTTGTCCCATTCCCGCGTCTGCACTTCTTCATGATGGGCTTCGCCCCGCTGACCAGCCGCGGCTCGCAGCAGTACCGCGGTCTCTCCGTGCCCGAGCTAACGCAGCAGATGTTCGATGCGAAAAACATGATGCAAGCTGCAGATCCTCGTCACGGCCGCTACCTGACAGCGTCTGCACTCTTCCGCGGCCGCATGTCGACGAAGGAGGTTGATGAGCAGATGCTGAACGTGCAGAACAAGAACTCGTCCTACTTCATTGAGTGGATCCCGAACAACATCAAGTCCTCTGTTTGCGATATCCCACCCAAGGGACTCAAGATGGCTGTCACCTTCATTGGCAACAACACCTGCATCCAGGAGATGTTCCGCCGTGTGGGAGAGCAGTTCACCCTCATGTTCCGTCGCAAGGCGTTCTTGCACTGGTACACTGGCGAGGGTATGGACGAGATGGAATTCACGGAGGCAGAGTCCAACATGAACGATCTCGTGTCTGAGTACCAGCAGTACCAGGATGCCACGATTGAGGAGGAGGGCGAGTTCGACGAGGAGGAGCAATACTAGACGCGGACGGGACATTTCCCGTTCGTCATTAGCAGTAGGTAATGAAGATGTTTGTTTCTCGTCCCCTTTCTCCTTTGTCCTTCTGTCATTTTGTTCTTTTGTGTTTATGTTTTGTTGTTGTTTTCTTTAATTTTTTTTTTTCTTCCACGTTTGTGTACATCCGCGCGCCACTCTATTCAGAGAGCCACGGATAGTAGAGGAGGTGGGAAGGGTATATGAAGGACACGCGTACCATGATGTGGGATGTATTGGGGTCCCTGTCTGTCCTTACGTGACTATGTATGAACCGTCACGTGTAAGATGAGCTAGTGAGATCAACAGTACAACTCATCAACACGCCTTCTTCTCGTTAAATGTACACAATCTTGATCCTCCACCTTTATGGGTCCCATTGTTTGCCTCTTCCGCTGTGTGGAGTGCGCCTACACGCACTTCTCACTTCGTAAGTGGTGGTGGCGTAAGTATTGCCTAATGTTGACTCTATATTCTCCTCTCCTCACCCCCTCGCGGTGCTGATTTCTGACAGATCTTCAAACACTAGTTTAAGCAAAGGACTATTCATCCGTTTATATTAGCAACAGTAGGTACTAGCACCACTAACAACAACAACAAAGCACTTCTATTTATTTATCATGCGTGAGGCTATCTGCATCCACATTGGTCAGGCTGGTTGCCAGGTTGGTAACGCCTGCTGGGAATTGTTCTGCCTGGAACACGGCATTCAACCCGATGGTGCGATGCCCTCTGACAAGACGATTGGCGTTGAGGATGATGCGTTCAACACCTTCTTCTCTGAGACTGGTGCTGGCAAGCACGTTCCCCGCGCGGTGTTCTTGGACCTGGAGCCAACAGTGGTGGATGAAGTGCGCACTGGCACGTACCGCCAGCTGTTCCACCCCGAGCAGCTGATCTCCGGCAAGGAGGATGCGGCCAACAACTACGCTCGTGGCCACTACACCATTGGTAAGGAGATCGTCGACCTCTGCCTGGACCGCATCCGCAAGCTCGCTGACAACTGCACTGGTCTTCAGGGCTTCCTCGTGTATCACGCCGTCGGCGGTGGCACTGGTTCTGGCCTGGGTGCGCTGCTCTTGGAGCGCCTCTCCGTGGACTATGGCAAGAAGTCCAAGCTCGGCTACACGGTGTATCCATCACCGCAGGTGTCGACGGCTGTCGTGGAGCCCTACAACTCTGTGCTCTCGACACACTCACTTCTGGAGCACACCGATGTTGCTGCGATGCTTGACAATGAAGCAATTTATGATTTGACTCGCCGCAACCTCGATATTGAGCGCCCCACGTACACCAACCTGAACCGCCTCATCGGTCAGGTGGTTTCCTCGCTGACAGCGTCCCTCCGCTTCGACGGTGCATTGAACGTGGATCTGACAGAGTTCCAGACAAACCTTGTGCCGTACCCACGTATCCACTTCGTGCTGACAAGCTATGCACCAGTCATCTCCGCAGAGAAGGCCTACCACGAGCAACTCTCTGTCTCTGAGATCTCGAACGCTGTGTTTGAGCCCGCCTCCATGATGACAAAGTGCGACCCCCGCCACGGCAAGTACATGGCGTGCTGCCTCATGTACCGTGGTGACGTTGTGCCAAAGGATGTGAATGCTGCCGTCGCGACCATCAAGACGAAGCGCACGATTCAGTTCGTGGACTGGTCTCCCACAGGCTTCAAGTGCGGTATCAACTACCAGCCACCCACGGTGGTGCCAGGTGGTGACCTTGCCAAGGTGCAGCGCGCGGTATGCATGATCGCCAACTCCACGGCCATCGCAGAGGTGTTCGCTCGTATTGACCACAAATTCGATCTCATGTACAGCAAGCGCGCCTTCGTGCACTGGTACGTCGGTGAGGGTATGGAAGAGGGTGAGTTCTCCGAGGCCCGTGAAGACCTTGCAGCACTTGAGAAGGACTACGAAGAGGTTGGTGCCGAGTCCGCGGATATGGACGGTGAGGAGGATGTGGAGGAGTACTAGAAAGTGTGACAACGTCGCACCATGTGTAGGTTTTCATTTATGTTCTTTCTTTCTTTCTTTTGTGAATTTGTTTTCTGTCTCAAATGTTTTTAATTCGCTTGGGACCTATGTTTTTCTTGTTTTTTTTGCTCACCCTTTGTGTAGGAGGCACCCTGTCACGTCTGTGGTTGCGTGTATGCCTTCCTTCCCCTTATTCGCTTCTTCCTGTCGTGTCACACCTCTTTCTCTCTCTCCCTTTCCGCCTTTTCTTTCAATCTTGTTTTCTCGACCAGCCCTACTAGAGGAGAAAGAATAGTAACCCTTTCATCAAAGAAAATAGTTCAAACGAATTATGCGCGAAATCGTCTGCGTTCAGGCTGGCCAATGCGGTAACCAGATCGGCTCAAAGTTCTGGGAGGTGATCAGTGACGAGCACGGTGTGGACCCCACAGGTACCTACCAGGGTGACTCTGACCTGCAGCTGGAGCGCATCAATGTGTACTTTGATGAGGCAACGGGAGGTCGCTATGTGCCCCGCTCCGTGCTGATTGATCTGGAGCCAGGTACAATGGACTCCGTACGTGCTGGCCCCTATGGTCAGATCTTCCGCCCCGACAACTTCATCTTTGGACAGTCTGGCGCCGGCAACAACTGGGCAAAGGGCCACTACACGGAGGGTGCGGAACTGATCGACTCTGTGCTCGATGTGTGCTGCAAGGAGGCGGAGAGCTGTGACTGCCTCCAGGGCTTCCAGATCTGCCACTCCCTTGGTGGTGGTACTGGCTCCGGCATGGGTACGCTGCTCATCTCGAAGCTTCGCGAGCAGTACCCTGACCGTATCATGATGACTTTCTCCATCATCCCATCCCCCAAGGTGTCCGACACTGTCGTCGAGCCGTACAATACGACTCTCTCCGTGCACCAACTTGTGGAAAACTCCGATGAGTCGATGTGCATTGACAACGAGGCACTGTACGATATTTGCTTCCGCACCCTGAAACTGACAACACCAACGTTCGGTGACCTGAACCACTTGGTGTCTGCTGTTGTGTCCGGCGTCACCTGCTGCCTGCGCTTCCCTGGTCAGTTGAACTCTGACCTCCGTAAGTTGGCTGTGAACCTTGTCCCATTCCCGCGTCTGCACTTCTTCATGATGGGCTTCGCCCCGCTGACCAGCCGCGGCTCGCAGCAGTACCGCGGTCTCTCCGTGCCCGAGCTAACGCAGCAGATGTTCGATGCGAAAAACATGATGCAAGCTGCAGATCCTCGTCACGGCCGCTACCTGACAGCGTCTGCACTCTTCCGCGGCCGCATGTCGACGAAGGAGGTTGATGAGCAGATGCTGAACGTGCAGAACAAGAACTCGTCCTACTTCATTGAGTGGATCCCGAACAACATCAAGTCCTCTGTTTGCGATATCCCACCCAAGGGACTCAAGATGGCTGTCACCTTCATTGGCAACAACACCTGCATCCAGGAGATGTTCCGCCGTGTGGGAGAGCAGTTCACCCTCATGTTCCGTCGCAAGGCGTTCTTGCACTGGTACACTGGCGAGGGTATGGACGAGATGGAATTCACGGAGGCAGAGTCCAACATGAACGATCTCGTGTCTGAGTACCAGCAGTACCAGGATGCCACGATTGAGGAGGAGGGCGAGTTCGACGAGGAGGAGCAATACTAGACGCGGACGGGGCATTTCCCGTTCGTCATTAGCAGTAGGTAATGAAGATGTTTGTTTCTCGTCCCCTTTCTCCTTCGTCCTTCTGTCATTTTGTTCTTTTGTGTTTATGTTTTGTTGTTGTTTTCTTTAATTTTTTTTTTTCTTCCACGTTTGTGTACATCCGCGCGCCACTCTATTCAGAGAGCCACGGATAGTAGAGGAGGTGGGAAGGGTATATGAGGGACACGCGTACCATGATGTGGGATGTATTGGGGTCCCTGTCTGTCCTTACGTGACTATGTATGAACCGTCACGTGTAAGATGAGCTAGTGAGATCAACAGTACAACTCATCAACACGCCTTCTTCTCGTTAAATGTACACAATCTTGATCCTCCACCTTTATGGGTCCCATTGTTTGCCTCTTCCGCTGTGTGGAGTGCGCCTACACGCACTTCTCACTTCGTAAGTGGTGGTGGCGTAAGTATTGCCTAATGTTGACTCTATATTCTCCTCTCCTCACCCCCTCGCGGTGCTGATTTCTGACAGATCTTCAAACACTAGTTTAAGCAAAGGACTATTCATCCGTTTATATTAGCAACAGTAGGTACTAGCACCACTAACAACAACAACAAAGCACTTCTATTTATTTATCATGCGTGAGGCTATCTGCATCCACATTGGTCAGGCTGGTTGCCAGGTTGGTAACGCCTGCTGGGAATTGTTCTGCCTGGAACACGGCATTCAACCCGATGGTGCGATGCCCTCTGACAAGACGATTGGCGTTGAGGATGATGCGTTCAACACCTTCTTCTCTGAGACTGGTGCTGGCAAGCACGTTCCCCGCGCGGTGTTCTTGGACCTGGAGCCAACAGTGGTGGATGAAGTGCGCACTGGCACGTACCGCCAGCTGTTCCACCCCGAGCAGCTGATCTCCGGCAAGGAGGATGCGGCCAACAACTACGCTCGTGGCCACTACACCATTGGTAAGGAGATCGTCGACCTCTGCCTGGACCGCATCCGCAAGCTCGCTGACAACTGCACTGGTCTTCAGGGCTTCCTCGTGTATCACGCCGTCGGCGGTGGCACTGGTTCTGGCCTGGGTGCGCTGCTCTTGGAGCGCCTCTCCGTGGACTATGGCAAGAAGTCCAAGCTCGGCTACACGGTGTATCCATCACCG
>NC_026734.1:354306-367445 GCF_000210295.1 Trypanosoma brucei gambiense DAL972
CTGGGTGCGCTGCTCTTGGAGCGCCTCTCCGTGGACTATGGCAAGAAGTCCAAGCTCGGCTACACGGTGTATCCATCACCGCAGGTGTCGACGGCTGTCGTGGAGCCCTACAACTCTGTGCTCTCGACACACTCACTTCTGGAGCACACCGATGTTGCTGCGATGCTTGACAATGAAGCAATTTATGATTTGACTCGCCGCAACCTCGATATTGAGCGCCCCACGTACACCAACCTGAACCGCCTCATCGGTCAGGTGGTTTCCTCGCTGACAGCGTCCCTCCGCTTCGACGGTGCATTGAACGTGGATCTGACAGAGTTCCAGACAAACCTTGTGCCGTACCCACGTATCCACTTCGTGCTGACAAGCTATGCACCAGTCATCTCCGCAGAGAAGGCCTACCACGAGCAACTCTCTGTCTCTGAGATCTCGAACGCTGTGTTTGAGCCCGCCTCCATGATGACAAAGTGCGACCCCCGCCACGGCAAGTACATGGCGTGCTGCCTCATGTACCGTGGTGACGTTGTGCCAAAGGATGTGAATGCTGCCGTCGCGACCATCAAGACGAAGCGCACGATTCAGTTCGTGGACTGGTCTCCCACAGGCTTCAAGTGCGGTATCAACTACCAGCCACCCACGGTGGTGCCAGGTGGTGACCTTGCCAAGGTGCAGCGCGCGGTATGCATGATCGCCAACTCCACGGCCATCGCAGAGGTGTTCGCTCGTATTGACCACAAATTCGATCTCATGTACAGCAAGCGCGCCTTCGTGCACTGGTACGTCGGTGAGGGTATGGAAGAGGGTGAGTTCTCCGAGGCCCGTGAAGACCTTGCAGCACTTGAGAAGGACTACGAAGAGGTTGGTGCCGAGTCCGCGGATATGGACGGTGAGGAGGATGTGGAGGAGTACTAGAAAGTGTGACAACGTCGCACCATGTGTAGGTTTTCATTTATGTTCTTTCTTTCTTTCTTTTGTGAATTTGTTTTCTGTCTCAAATGTTTTTAATTCGCTTGGGACCTATGTTTTTCTTGTTTTTTTGCTCACCCTTTGTGTAGGAGGCACCCTGTCACGTCTGTGGTTGCGTGTATGCCTTCCTTCCCCTTATTCGCTTCTTCCTGTCGTGTCACACCTCTTTCTCTCTCTCCCTTTCCGCCTTTTCTTTCAATCTTGTTTTCTCGACCAGCCCTACTAGAGGAGAAAGAATAGTAACCCTTTCATCAAAGAAAATAGTTCAAACGAATTATGCGCGAAATCGTCTGCGTTCAGGCTGGCCAATGCGGTAACCAGATCGGCTCAAAGTTCTGGGAGGTGATCAGTGACGAGCACGGTGTGGACCCCACAGGTACCTACCAGGGTGACTCTGACCTGCAGCTGGAGCGCATCAATGTGTACTTTGATGAGGCAACGGGAGGTCGCTATGTGCCCCGCTCCGTGCTGATTGATCTGGAGCCAGGTACAATGGACTCCGTACGTGCTGGCCCCTATGGTCAGATCTTCCGCCCCGACAACTTCATCTTTGGACAGTCTGGCGCCGGCAACAACTGGGCAAAGGGCCACTACACGGAGGGTGCGGAACTGATCGACTCTGTGCTCGATGTGTGCTGCAAGGAGGCGGAGAGCTGTGACTGCCTCCAGGGCTTCCAGATCTGCCACTCCCTTGGTGGTGGTACTGGCTCCGGCATGGGTACGCTGCTCATCTCGAAGCTTCGCGAGCAGTACCCTGACCGTATCATGATGACTTTCTCCATCATCCCATCCCCCAAGGTGTCCGACACTGTCGTCGAGCCGTACAATACGACTCTCTCCGTGCACCAACTTGTGGAAAACTCCGATGAGTCGATGTGCATTGACAACGAGGCACTGTACGATATTTGCTTCCGCACCCTGAAACTGACAACACCAACGTTCGGTGACCTGAACCACTTGGTGTCTGCTGTTGTGTCCGGCGTCACCTGCTGCCTGCGCTTCCCTGGTCAGTTGAACTCTGACCTCCGTAAGTTGGCTGTGAACCTTGTCCCATTCCCGCGTCTGCACTTCTTCATGATGGGCTTCGCCCCGCTGACCAGCCGCGGCTCGCAGCAGTACCGCGGTCTCTCCGTGCCCGAGCTAACGCAGCAGATGTTCGATGCGAAAAACATGATGCCCCTGGTGATGCCGGCCACCTCATCGTGGTGCCAGGGTCCAGTACCTCGCCTATGCGTGGGAAGCCAAGAGCCGGCAACCGCCATCTTTGTAAGGAAGTGCCTGCGGGTGCGTCATCGTTTTGCCATGGGACAAGCAGAGTCAGG
This sequence comes from Trypanosoma brucei gambiense DAL972, assembly GCF_000210295.1. Lineage (NCBI taxonomy): Eukaryota > Euglenozoa > Kinetoplastea > Trypanosomatida > Trypanosomatidae > Trypanosoma > Trypanosoma brucei. The sequence goes on from NC_026734.1 coordinate 356,595, forward strand.
CTGAGACAAAGTGTTATCAATGTCTGTCCTTAGGTACGTGCAGACGTGCCATCAGTAGTATTATTCGCGCCCAGAAACTGATGAATGGTGATGTGGAAAGTAAATTAGACCCTGTATTCCGTGGCACCCAGTGGAACTGCGCTGCGCTCACACAGGGCAAGCGGTTAGCTCTTCATAGGATGCTAATTGAGGATAGGGTAAGCTTCTGCTTACTGTGCGAAACGAATTTTTCCTCTCTGGAAGAACAGATTCTCCATCCTCTACTTTTGCAACACGACGGAGCAGAAAGGGATGCAAACGGTGGTGGAGTATCTATTCTGATACAAAAAGTCCTCCGGGTGGAAGTCGGTGAGAAGAAAGTGGGACAGCTAGAACATGTAAGCGCCACTATCCACGTATCAGAGGAAGACAAACTAACGCTCACGTCAGCCTATTTTCCAAGAGGACGAAGCGCTGTGAACTTGGGAAAACTTGTCGCATTGAAGAGAGATGTGCAATACGTCATAGGCGCCGACGTGAATTTACATTTGTGTCTATGGGATAGAGAGGTCCCTCCTGATGCAGGAGGTGAAGCAATAACTACTTGGTGTGTTGATACAGGTTATATTGTAGCAAATACAGCTGACCGCACCAGATATGACTATGCACGAAACCTCGGATCGTCCCCTGACGTAACGCTGAACCGGGAATGTCAAATTATCAATTGGACGGCTACAGAGACACCGGACAGTGATCACTACGTCATCTTATTTCAGTCATCGTCGGAAACGATGAGATCCCGATTGCCCTTGCTTGTCTGGACCGAGCGCTATTCTCTTGAAAGAAAGCCGACTGGGTGAAATTCAATGCCTACACCAAGCAAGAAAGCAAGAAGATCGGAAACTCGGGGAAAATACACAAAAACGCCCCCATTTTAGGTAATATTATCCGGGACGCGACAGTGAAAGCTGTCCCCCGCGGCTCCTTTTTCCAAAAGCCTTTGTGAACGAAGGAGTTAACAGAGAGAGATGAGAAGATACGATGCGTCCAACATCTTCGAGAGAGGCCATCTCTTGTCTCCCAGCGAAAAAAACTGCTAATGGAAGTCTCCACCAAACGATGGCATGAGACTTGCAACAAGTTTGCAGTTTCTGAGAGTAACAGTTGGCATATCGTAAAGAATGTTTTCTCACAAAAAACCCTAGTCACACCAGCAGTGAGGGCAGACAACAGAATCCTGGCGCAGAAGCAGCACGCACAGAGTCTCATAGATATGTACGCTGAAAAGTCGAAACATGACCCGGATGCTGCGCACGTTCCGTTGATTTCCCTCCCAGAACAGATGCCATAGAGCCGTATCTCTATGGGAGAATTGAACACAACGCTAAGGTATATACCAAATGGTTCTGCTCCTGGAAACAATATGCAGTGGATTGAGAGGCTCTCAAGCACCTCAACAAATATGGAAGGCGTTTACTACCACGATTATTCAATCGCAGTTTATACGCTGGTGAGGATCCACAACCGTGGAAAAAAGGTGTCATCATTCCATTGTTGAAAGTGGGAAAGCCATCCATTGACCTAGCATCCTTCAGGCCTGTTACCTTAACAAGTACGGTCTTAAAGGTCATGGAAAAGATTGTCTGCGCAAGGATCCGGGACACTGTCGAATCGAAATTGACAGTGCAGCAATCAGGATTCCACCCGGGTCACTCTACACTAAACCAGCTCTTACACCTAAGGGCAGCTCTATGTAGACCTCACCACGATGACAGGACAGGGGCTGTATTTGTTGATTACGCGGAGGCATTCGACACGGTAGATCATGCAACAGCGGTTCGTGCCATGCAGGAAATGGGAATACCAACTTACACTGTGAAATGGACCGCTACCTTACTACAGGGAAGAAAAAAACAAGTAAGGGTAAAGAAGGTGTTTTCGGGGAACAGGGAGTTCACACGAGGGGTTCCACAAGGTACAGTCCTAGGTCCCCTCTTATCATAGTGGTGAACTCTCTCAGTAAACGCCTCAACCAAATTCCTGGTCTAGGACATGGCTTCTTCGCAGACGATCTAACTCTCTCATGTCGTCACTCTGATAGAAACATAGTCCAGGAAACGCTCCAAGCAGGGCTAAACGCAGTAGCAGCATGGAGCCGAGAGACTTATATGGGCATTAATGTGGATAAGACCAAATACACACTATTTCGCGCCAAGAACAGAAACTCACCGCTTCCGTTGGTGAACGGGAAACCTATCGACGAAGATAGAAATCCCAAGATACTTGGCATCACATTACAGCCATATAGTGGTTTCTCCACCCATGTCGAGGGGGTTAAAAAGGCAGTGGATATGCGACTACTGCAACTTGCTGCAATCTCATCAACTTCTTGGGGACCACGAACCAACACGATCAGGACGTTCTACATTGCCCTGACTCGTGCAAAGATCTTGTACGGCGTGGCGATTTAGTATCATAATGCCAACTACTTCAATCAGGAAGAGCTAGAGTGTTCCCAAAACAGAGCGTGCAGAATTCTCTCCGGAACGGTGAGAGGTTGAAACAGTACAGACGCGCACCTAGAGGCCAACTTAACGTCCCTTAGAGAAGCCGCGACGATACGGGGTCTGAAGTAGCTGATACGCTGCCAGCCACGAGATAGATACCTAAAAGAGAGTGCGGAGTTAGTATATCACCCAAGTTATCCTGTCCGAAAGTTACTGAATGATGTAAAGCGTGAATACCCACAACTTCAGGTAGAATCCGCACACACCACAGAGTGGTGTCCATATTTCTGGATACAGCGAACAGATGTCTGTTTCACTACGCCATTCCCCCGAATGTGAAGAGAGACTCGGAGGAAGAACTCAAACGTGAGACATCCGAAAGATGGATAAAGCGCCGTTATTAGAAGAAAAGGGCAATAACCCTGTCGCTCTATCACACTACGAAGTGTGGACAGACGGATCTGTAACACAGGAGGAAAATCAGGAGCGGCAGCTCTCATCGTCAAGAATGGCAAACTCCTGCACAAGGTGCTCGAAGGAACGGGACGACTTGCATGCAGCTATAGAGCTGAATGTGTAGTCCTAATAATTGGCCTGAAACAACTGTCCAAAGAGATCGATAAAGCAGAAAAACAAAACTTCCGATTATTGATATTTACGGACTCATGGTCAATGGTAGCAGCTCTGCACACGGGCCCGCTTACAGTTACAGACACAGTACTGCGCTAAATATGGACACTACTCATCCAACTCCAAAGTAAAGGAGGACGGATTCGTATTCAGTTCATATTTGGTCACTGTGGAATAGCGGCTAATGAGCAAGCTGACAAGGCAGCCGGCAAAGCAGCGGAGCAACCACAAATGCGAACTGCATGGATACCGGATGTGGTTGCAGCAGCGAAAAGGCTGCTGCGCACTACAAGGGAAAAGCCACAAACACATAGGGCCACACTTACTGGACACTGGAAGAACACAAACCTCAAGACCTCGCTGTCCAGAAAGGAATAAACCCTACTCACTCAACTCCGCACGGGTGCATCACCTACGTACGGGTGGGTGGACAGGAAATTGAACCCTAATATCCCCAACACATGCAGATGGTGTTGCAATGTGGCAAAAAGCCAGACAGTGGAGCTCGTGAGTGTGAGACCAACATCTACACGTGCAAGCGATCCAACAGTTTGCCCAATTTGTGGGCTGCGATGCTCGAACCGGCAAAATGGCGCTATACACATGCAACGAACCCATGGAGTCCAATACGAGCAGGGCAAACGGCGACTCAAATTCCCGCGAGGAGATGGAGGAGGATTCCAATTTGGCCCTCCCACCTCCCGAACCGCCGCCAAACACAGAAACACCGCAAACCGCTGCGGATACTATTATGTATCCCTGCTTGATCTGCGAGAGGACCTTCAAATCGAAGACTTGGCAAACAAGGCACAGAGAGACCGCACACCCGGGTGTAGCACCACCGCGCGGAACAACAGAAAACCCAGAGGGAAGTGAACAAACAACATAATCGGAGAACACTCTTCAGTGTGCCCTGTGTTCTTTTGTACCCAAGTCCAAGGGTGGATTAACAAACCACCGAAGAGTCCAGCACCCAGATCAAAAGGTCACGATAGCATCCAGGAAGAGCGGAAGGGATTCGGCGAATCGACGGGAAGTAGAGGAGGAGGAACCATCAGCTACCTCGCTCCATTGTACATGCTGCGATTTCATAGAGAAATCAAAGAGTGGGTTAGCTGCGCACTGTAGGTATAGGCACCTCCAAACAGTCTAGTCTATCACTACAGTTTCAAAAAAGAGACCAAGGACCCCCACTCCAGAGAGCAGATCGCAGAAAGTACGGACGGAAAGAGTCGAAGGAAGATATCAGTGTGATCACTGCGAGAAGACATACGCCACTACAGGGCGAAAAATAGTGGAAGCGTATGTCAGCTCTCTAGCACCGAGGCAGCTCCGGCAGGACGACGATGCGTGAAGGTTACAGTGCCGACGCATGAGTGTACCGAGTGCGGCACCAAGTGCTACTCAAAAGCAGGACTAACGCGTCATCAACAAACTGCACATGGTTTGAAGCTGGAAACCCCTCTCCCCCAGATGCATGAATGCGAAGAGTCACCTAGGCACCTACTCGTGTACCCAGGACTCGCTACACTGCGTCAACGATTCTTCAAGGATGACACACCTCTCGAAAAGTTGCTGTACAGTGAAGAGTTAACAAAATTCCTACTGGAACTGGAAAAACTCTCACAAAAGGTACCGCCAGAAAGTAAGGGCCGAACGCCGGATATCGAATCAGCTGACCCTCGTAGTGATTGCCCTCCGTCTAGGAGATATCAAACTTCTGTCTCCCCCCCTGTCGGATTGCGTGGGAAGCGGAAACGCTCGCCATTTCCTCGATGAGCCCCTGTGTACACAGTTAGTCTCCCCCGTCCATATTAAGACGGAGCCTGGGTCTCGTCAGCCCAGAAACTCTCCCCCCTTCACCACAAAGCAGGCACCAACGTTCGAATAGGACTGCTGGTGGTACGCTGCCAAATATCTCTTTGAGATAATTGCGCGTTATATTAAAAAAACATGATGCCCCTGCACCCGCAGCAGATTCCCTCAAAGAGCTGACGGTTGCAGGGGCTTGGCTTCCCCCGCATAGGCGAGGTACTGGACCCTGGTACCACGATGAGGTGGCCGGCTGAGCCAGGGTGCGGAAGCCAAGGACCTGCGACACCCGAAAGGGCTAACAAGCTTAGGTTTCTACTTGTTGGGAAAACGGATAGTGGAAACCACCCTAGTGGTTGGTTGGTCGCTCGCACTGTGCGCTACAGTACTGCGGATGCAGAGATTGGACCTTGCAAGGGTTTAATTTCGCACGATTGCAAGCTTCTGCTGTTACTGTGTGGATACGTTGAGCGCAATCCTGGACCCCTCCGGTTTGTGCAGCAGAACGTTAACGGTGTCTCAGCAGTAAAGCTATCAAGCCTACTTGCTCTAGATGCAGACGTCTATCTTCTTCCGGAGGTGAAGAAGTTGCGTGAGGCGTCTCGCATCTGTAAGGTCCCGCCATACACAGTTTACTGTAGCCCCCCGAACGCTCGGGGTGGAAGAGTTGCCATCTTGGTGCACCAACGAAGCAGCATCCAGACCAGGAGTGTGACATGGAAAGCACTCCCAAACGACGCTGGCATCAAAGCCGTAACTGTGAAATTGTGATAGGTAATACTCATCTGGGTATAGTGAATGTTTACATCCCCCCACCACCGAGCATCACTGGATCCTTCGCTACCCTTCTGCAGACCTTGGAAAATAACTGCTCTATTATTGAGGGAAACTTCAATGTTTTCCACCCACTATGGTGGAGCGAGGTCGGTCAATAAAACAGGTCGGACAAGTTCTTTTACCTGTCCACCTATGCATATTCGAACTGCAAAACCTCCTTGACGCGGTAACACGAAGCTAAGGCAATCAGAAAAGCGCCCTCGACCTCACCCCGTCTCGTCTGGATGATGCAATGCAACGGACCACGCTTTTGTAGATAGACAGCGATCACAAAGGAATCACATTTATGCTCGAAAAAGTATGCGAAATGATTATTCTCATCCCCTTTATCCCTAGCCTCTTCCACTTTCCAACTTCCCTCCTCTGCCTCCTCTCACCCTTTTGTTTTTGTATTTCCCTTTTATTTTACATTTTCACCCCACCATCAGCATCCTTTCACTGGCTTTGCACAACCGCATGCACACATACATCCCTTTGAATGTCATACCTCCCTCCTCTCTCTTTCTCTTTTTTTTTTCTGTTACATCTCATATTAGAAAGCTAAAAAGCTACTTTACCACAACTCTCAAACCAAGCAACAAACTAAAAGACATGTCGAGGACCAAGGAAACCGCCAGGACGAAGAAGACCATCACCTCCAAGAAGAGCAAGAAGGCCTCAAAGGGTTCTGATGCCGCATCTGGCGTAAAGACCGCCCAACGCCGCTGGAGGCCCGGCACCGTGGCACTCCGTGAAATCCGCCAGTTCCAACGCTCCACCGACCTGCTGCTACAAAAGGCACCATTTCAACGCCTGGTCCGTGAGGTGTCTGGTGCCCAAAAGGAGGGTCTGCGCTTCCAGAGTAGCGCTATTCTCGCCGCACAGGAAGCGACTGAGTCGTACATTGTGTCGCTGCTTGCCGATACCAACCGCGCATGCATTCACAGTGGGCGTGTGACAATCCAACCAAAGGACATTCACCTTGCCCTCTGCCTACGCGGTGAACGTGCATAAGAAGGTACAGAAATGCGTAATTGAGTGAGTGAGTATGAATATGAGTAGGTGTGTGTGTATGTATGTATGTATGCGTGAGGGTCAGGGTTGAGACAAATATTCAGATTAGAGAAAGAAAGAAAGAAAGAGAGAGAGCACTGCAAAGCATGCATGCATGCATATATATATATATATATGTGTGTATATATATATATGTGTATATATATATATATGTGTGTGTATGTTTATGTGCATGACCTTCTTTCTCTTTCCCCTTCTCCTCTCTGTTGCTCTTCTCTACGTTCCACTTGCATGCATAACACATACTTCCTTCTTGTAACTGCTCCCTTTCTCTCATTACACTGTGTAGTCTTTACTTTCTTTCCCCTCTTCCCCTCACTACAAAGACAATGTGTGTCCGACCCTCCTAACTTGCTCCTACTCACAGCGGTTTCCAGTCGCATTAGCCATCGTCACACGGTACCACACAATGATGCCTTGTGATTTGTTTTGCCTTTTGCTACTATTCATCGGAGGCCGTGCGTGGCGTGCGCGGATTGTTGTGCAGGTGTACCTGCCGGCGTGTCCCCGCTGCGCGGTTGGGGAAGAGACAAGTTTAGGGGGCTGTTGTGACACAGTTAGATTTCCCACGTCACCTCCAGCGGTGCGGATGCCTCCACTTCAGGTGTGGTTCCCCATTCCCCCGTATATCTTTCTTTCTTTCTTTTCGTCTGCTCATTCCACTCTGGGTGCAATATCCGGGAGTGTGGAATAAGAGTTGAGATTGGGGTTAAGATGAGGGTAAAGGGGAGTGGAGGGGCGACGTGGGAGAGACGGATGGCCAGATGGAAAGGGAAAGAAAGGTGTGAAAGTGTGGAGGTAACGAGATATTGGGTGAGGGTGACTGATAGAGGACAGCATCTGTGAATGTGTGGTTACTCTTCTCCCCTTTACCCCTAGCCTCTTCCACTTTCCAACTTCCCTCCTCTGCCTCCTCTCACCCTTTTGTTTTTGTATTTCCCTTTTATTTTACATTTTCACCCCACCATCAGCATCCTTTCACTGGCTTTGCACAACCGCATGCACACATACATCCCTTTGAATGTCATACCTCCCTCCTCTCTCTTTCTCTTTTTTTTTTCTGTTACATCTCATATTAGAAAGCTAAAAAGCTACTTTACCACAACTCTCAAACCAAGCAACAAACTAAAAGACATGTCGAGGACCAAGGAAACCGCCAGGACGAAGAAGACCATCACCTCCAAGAAGAGCAAGAAGGCCTCAAAGGGTTCTGATGCCGCATCTGGCGTAAAGACCGCCCAACGCCGCTGGAGGCCCGGCACCGTGGCACTCCGTGAAATCCGCCAGTTCCAACGCTCCACCGACCTGCTGCTACAAAAGGCACCATTTCAACGCCTGGTCCGTGAGGTGTCTGGTGCCCAAAAGGAGGGTCTGCGCTTCCAGAGTAGCGCTATTCTCGCCGCACAGGAAGCGACTGAGTCGTACATTGTGTCGCTGCTTGCCGATACCAACCGCGCATGCATTCACAGTGGGCGTGTGACAATCCAACCAAAGGACATTCACCTTGCCCTCTGCCTACGCGGTGAACGTGCATAAGAAGGTACAGAAATGCGTAATTGAGTGAGTGAGTATGAATATGAGTAGGTGTGTGTGTGTATGTATGTATGTATGCGTGAGGGTCAGGGTTGAGACAAATATTCAGATTAGAGAAAGAAAGAAAGAGAGAGAGAGCACTGCAAAGCATGCATGCATGCATATATATATATATATATGTGTGTATATATATATATGTGTGTGTATGTTTATGTGCATGACCTTCTTTCTCTTTCCCCTTCTCCTCTCTGTTGCTCTTCTCTACGTTCCACTTGCATGCATAACACATACTTCCTTCTTGTAACTGCTCCCTTTCTCTCATTACACTGTGTAGCCTTTACTTTCTTTCCCCTCTTCCCCTCACTACAAAGACAATGTGTGTCCGACCCTCCTAACTTGCTCCTACTCACAGCGGTTTCCAGTCGCATTAGCCATCGTCACACGGTACCACACAATGATGCCTTGTGATTTGTTTTGCCTTTTGCTACTATTCATCGGAGGCCGTGCGTGGCGTGCGCGGATTGTTGTGCAGGTGTACCTGCCGGCGTGTCCCCGCTGCGCGGTTGGGGAAGAGACAAGTTTAGGGGGCTGTTGTGACACAGTTAGATTTCCCACGTCACCTCCAGCGGTGCGGATGCCTCCACTTCAGGTGTGGTTCCCCATTCCCCCGTATATCTTTCTTTCTTTCTTTTCGTCTGCTCATTCCACTCTGGGTGCAATATCCGGGAGTGTGGAATAAGAGTTGAGATTGGGGTTAAGATGAGGGTAAAGGGGAGTGGAGGGGCGACGTGGGAGAGACGGATGGCCAGATGGAAAGGGAAAGAAAGGTGTGAAAGTGTGGAGGTAACGAGATATTGGGTGAGGGTGACTGATAGAGGACAGCATCTGTGAATGTGTGGTTACTCTTCTCCCCTTTACCCCTAGCCTCTTCCACTTTCCAACTTCCCTCCTCTGCCTCCTCTCACCCTTTTGTTTTTGTATTTCCCTTTTATTTTACATTTTCACCCCACCATCAGCATCCTTTCACTGGCTTTGCACAACCGCATGCACACATACATCCCTTTGAATGTCATACCTCCCTCCTCTCTCTTTCTCTTTTTTTTTTCTGTTACATCTCATATTAGAAAGCTAAAAAGCTACTTTACCACAACTCTCAAACCAAGCAACAAACTAAAAGACATGTCGAGGACCAAGGAAACCGCCAGGACGAAGAAGACCATCACCTCCAAGAAGAGCAAGAAGGCCTCAAAGGGTTCTGATGCCGCATCTGGCGTAAAGACCGCCCAACGCCGCTGGAGGCCCGGCACCGTGGCACTCCGTGAAATCCGCCAGTTCCAACGCTCCACCGACCTGCTGCTACAAAAGGCACCATTTCAACGCCTGGTCCGTGAGGTGTCTGGTGCCCAAAAGGAGGGTCTGCGCTTCCAGAGTAGCGCTATTCTCGCCGCACAGGAAGCGACTGAGTCGTACATTGTGTCGCTGCTTGCCGATACCAACCGCGCATGCATTCACAGTGGGCGTGTGACAATCCAACCAAAGGACATTCACCTTGCCCTCTGCCTACGCGGTGAACGTGCATAAGAAGGTACAGAAATGCGTAATTGAGTGAGTGAGTATGAATATGAGTAGGTGTGTGTGTGTATGTATGTATGTATGCGTGAGGGTCAGGGTTGAGACAAATATTCAGATTAGAGAAAGAAAGAAAGAAAGAAAGAAAGAAAGAGAGAGAGCACTGCAAAGCATGCATGCATGCATATATATATATATATATGTGTGTGTATGTGTATATATATATGTGTGTATATGTTTATGTGCATGACCTTCTTTCTCTTTCCCCTTCTCCTCTCTGTTGCTCTCCTCTACGTTCCACTTGCATGCATAACACATACTTCCTTCTTGTAACTGCTCCCTTTCTCTCATTACACTGTGTAGCCTTTACTTTCTTTCCCCTCTTCCCCTCACTACAAAGACACTGTGTGTCCGACCCTCCTAACTTGCTCCTACTCACAGCGGTTTCCAGTCGCATTAGCCATCGTCACACGGTACCACACAATGATGCCTTGTGATTTGTTTTGCCTTTTGCTACTATTCATCGGAGGCCGTGCGTGGCGTGCGCGGATTGTTGTGCAGGTGTACCTGCCGGCGTGTCCCCGCTGCGCGGTTGGGGAAGAGACAAGTTTAGGGGGCTGTTGTGACACAGTTAGATTTCCCACGTCACCTCCAGCGGTGCGGATGCCTCCACTTCAGGTGTGGTTCCCCATTCCCCCGTATATCTTTCTTTCTTTCTTTTCGTCTGCTCATTCCACTCTGGGTGCAATATCCGGGAGTGTGGAATAAGAGTTGAGATTGGGGTTAAGATGAGGGTAAAGGGGAGTGGAGGGGCGACGTGGGAGAGACGGATGGCCAGATGGAAAGGGAAAGAAAGGTGTGAAAGTGTGGAGGTAACGAGATATTGGGTGAGGGTGACTGATAGAGGACAGCATCTGTGAATGTGTGGTTA
>NC_026734.1:367545-386777 GCF_000210295.1 Trypanosoma brucei gambiense DAL972
TCTATATTGGTATGACAAGCTCCCTTTATCTTCTGGGTCTTCTCTGCCCTTGTGCTGTTGGTTCCTGCCTCCTACTGCGGGAATCTGGAATGTGGAGTCGGATGACCTCCACTCTTTTTATTTTTTTTAGTTTTCTTTTCATTTATTTATTTTTGGATCTTTATTTGCTACGCTGACGCTCTGCACGTGTACACGCACACACACACTCACTCTCGCTCATATATATATATATATATCTATATATGTGTGTATACTCTTCTCCCCTTTACCCCTAGCCTCTTCCACTTTCCAACTTCCCTCCTCTGCCTCCTCTCACCCTTTTGTTTTTGTATTTCCCTTTTATTTTACATTTTCACCCCACCATCAGCATCCTTTCGCTGGCTTTGCACAACCGCATGCACACATACATCCCTTTGAATGTCATACCTCCCTCCTCTCTCTTTCTCTTTTTTTTTTCTGTTACATCTCATATTAGAAAGCTAAAAAGCTACTTTACCACAACTCTCACACCAAGCAACAAACTAAGAGACATGTCGAGGACCAAGGAAACCGCCAGGACGAAGAAGACCATCACCTCCAAGAAGAGCAAGAAGGCCTCAAAGGGTTCTGATGCCGCATCTGGCGTAAAGACCGCCCAACGCCGCTGGAGGCCCGGCACCGTGGCACTCCGTGAAATCCGCCAGTTCCAACGCTCCACCGACCTGCTGCTACAAAAGGCACCATTTCAACGCCTGGTCCGTGAGGTGTCTGGTGCCCAAAAGGAGGGTCTGCGCTTCCAGAGTAGCGCTATTCTCGCCGCACAGGAAGCGACTGAGTCGTACATTGTGTCGCTGCTTGCCGATACCAACCGCGCATGCATTCACAGTGGGCGTGTGACAATCCAACCAAAGGACATTCACCTTGCCCTCTGCCTACGCGGTGAACGTGCATAAGAAGGTACAGAAATGCGTAATTGAGTGAGTGAGTATGAATATGAGTAGGTGTGTGTGTATGTATGTATGTATGCGTGAGGGTCAGGGTTGAGACAAATATTCAGATTAGAGAAAGAAAGAAAGAGAGAGAGCACTGCAAAGCATGCATGCATGCATATATATATATATATATATGTGTATATATATATATGTGTGTATATATATATATGTGTGTGTATGTTTATGTGCATGACCTTCTTTCTCTTTCCCCTTCTCCTCTCTGTTGCTCTTCTCTACGTTCCACTTGCATGCATAACACATACTTCCTTCTTGTAACTGCTCCCTTTCTCTCATTACACTGTGTAGCCTTTACTTTCTTTCCCCTCTTCCCCTCACTACAAAGACAATGTGTGTCCGACCCTCCTAACTTGCTCCTACTCACAGCGGTTTCCAGTCGCATTAGCCATCGTCACACGGTACCACACAATGATGCCTTGTGATTTGTTTTGCCTTTTGCTACTATTCATCGGAGGCCGTGCGTGGCGTGCGCGGATTGTTGTGCAGGTGTACCTGCCGGCGTGTCCCCGCTGCGCGGTTGGGGAAGAGACAAGTTTAGGGGGCTGTTGTGACACAGTTAGATTTCCCACGTCACCTCCAGCGGTGCGGATGCCTCCACTTCAGGTGTGGTTCCCCATTCCCCCGTATATCTTTCTTTCTTTCTTTTCGTCTGCTCATTCCACTCTGGGTGCAATATCCGGGAGTGTGGAATAAGAGTTGAGATTGGGGTTAAGATGAGGGTAAAGGGGAGTGGAGGGGCGACGTGGGAGAGACGGATGGCCAGATGGAAAGGGAAAGAAAGGTGTGAAAGTGTGGAGGTAACGAGATATTGGGTGAGGGTGACTGATAGAGGACAGCATCTGTGAATGTGTGGTTACTCTTCTCCCCTTTACCCCTAGCCTCTTCCACTTTCCAACTTCCCTCCTCTGCCTCCTCTCACCCTTTTGTTTTTGTATTTCCCTTTTATTTTACATTTTCACCCCACCATCAGCATCCTTTCACTGGCTTTGCACAACCGCATGCACACATACATCCCTTTGAATGTCATACCTCCCTCCTCTCTCTTTCTCTTTTTTTTTTCTGTTACATCTCATATTAGAAAGCTAAAAAGCTACTTTACCACAACTCTCAAACCAAGCAACAAACTAAAAGACATGTCGAGGACCAAGGAAACCGCCAGGACGAAGAAGACCATCACCTCCAAGAAGAGCAAGAAGGCCTCAAAGGGTTCTGATGCCGCATCTGGCGTAAAGACCGCCCAACGCCGCTGGAGGCCCGGCACCGTGGCACTCCGTGAAATCCGCCAGTTCCAACGCTCCACCGACCTGCTGCTACAAAAGGCACCATTTCAACGCCTGGTCCGTGAGGTGTCTGGTGCCCAAAAGGAGGGTCTGCGCTTCCAGAGTAGCGCTATTCTCGCCGCACAGGAAGCGACTGAGTCGTACATTGTGTCGCTGCTTGCCGATACCAACCGCGCATGCATTCACAGTGGGCGTGTGACAATCCAACCAAAGGACATTCACCTTGCCCTCTGCCTACGCGGTGAACGTGCATAAGAAGGTACAGAAATGCGTAATTGAGTGAGTGAGTATGAATATGAGTAGGTGTGTGTGTATGTATGTATGTATGCGTGAGGGTCAGGGTTGAGACAAATATTCAGATTAGAGAAAGAAAGAAAGAAAGAGAGAGAGCACTGCAAAGCATGCATGCATGCATATATATATATATGTGTGTGTATATATATATATGTGTGTATATATATATATGTGTGTATATATATATATATGTGTGTATATATATATATATGTGTGTATATATATATATGTGTGTATATATATATATGTGTGTATATATATATATGTGTGTGTATGTTTATGTGCATGACCTTCTTTCTCTTTCCCCTTCTCCTCTCTGTTGCTCTTCTCTACGTTCCACTTGCATGCATAACACATACTTCCTTCTTGTAACTGCTCCCTTTCTCTCATTACACTGTGTAGCCTTTACTTTCTTTCCCCTCTTCCCCTCACTACAAAGACACTGTGTGTCCGACCCTCCTAACTTGCTCCTACTCACAGCGGTTTCCAGTCGCATTAGCCATCGTCACACGGTACCACACAATGATGCCTTGTGATTTGTTTTGCCTTTTGCTACTATTCATCGGAGGCCGTGCGTGGCGTGCGCGGATTGTTGTGCAGGTGTACCTGCCGGCGTGTCCCCGCTGCGCGGTTGGGGAAGAGACAAGTTTAGGGGGCTGTTGTGACACAGTTAGATTTCCCACGTCACCTCCAGCGGTGCGGATGCCTCCACTTCAGGTGTGGTTCCCCATTCCCCCGTATATCTTTCTTTCTTTCTTTTCGTCTGCTCATTCCACTCTGGGTGCAATATCCGGGAGTGTGGAATAAGAGTTGAGATTGGGGTTAAGATGAGGGTAAAGGGGAGTGGAGGGGCGACGTGGGAGAGACGGATGGCCAGATGGAAAGGGAAAGAAAGGTGTGAAAGTGTGGAGGTAACGAGATATTGGGTGAGGGTGACTGATAGAGGACAGCATCTGTGAATGTGTGGTTACTCTTCTCCCCTTTACCCCTAGCCTCTTCCACTTTCCAACTTCCCTCCTCTGCCTCCTCTCACCCTTTTGTTTTTGTATTTCCCTTTTATTTTACATTTTCACCCCACCATCAGCATCCTTTCACTGGCTTTGCACAACCGCATGCACACATACATCCCTTTGAATGTCATACCTCCCTCCTCTCTCTTTCTCTTTTTTTTTTCTGTTACATCTCATATTAGAAAGCTAAAAAGCTACTTTACCACAACTCTCAAACCAAGCAACAAACTAAAAGACATGTCGAGGACCAAGGAAACCGCCAGGACGAAGAAGACCATCACCTCCAAGAAGAGCAAGAAGGCCTCAAAGGGTTCTGATGCCGCATCTGGCGTAAAGACCGCCCAACGCCGCTGGAGGCCCGGCACCGTGGCACTCCGTGAAATCCGCCAGTTCCAACGCTCCACCGACCTGCTGCTACAAAAGGCACCATTTCAACGCCTGGTCCGTGAGGTGTCTGGTGCCCAAAAGGAGGGTCTGCGCTTCCAGAGTAGCGCTATTCTCGCCGCACAGGAAGCGACTGAGTCGTACATTGTGTCGCTGCTTGCCGATACCAACCGCGCATGCATTCACAGTGGGCGTGTGACAATCCAACCAAAGGACATTCACCTTGCCCTCTGCCTACGCGGTGAACGTGCATAAGAAGGTACAGAAATGCGTAATTGAGTGAGTGAGTATGAATATGAGTAGGTGTGTGTGTATGTATGTATGTATGCGTGAGGGTCAGGGTTGAGACAAATATTCAGATTAGAGAAAGAAAGAAAGAAAGAGAGAGAGCACTGCAAAGCATGCATGCATGCATATATATATATATATATGTGTGTGTATGTTTATGTGCATGACCTTCTTTCTCTTTCCCCTTCTCCTCTCTGTTGCTCTTCTCTACGTTCCACTTGCATGCATAACACATACTTCCTTCTTGTAACTGCTCCCTTTCTCTCATTACACTGTGTAGCCTTTACTTTCTTTCCCCTCTTCCCCTCACTACAAAGACACTGTGTGTCCGACCCTCCTAACTTGCTCCTACTCACAGCGGTTTCCAGTCGCATTAGCCATCGTCACACGGTACCACACAATGATGCCTTGTGATTTGTTTTGCCTTTTGCTACTATTCATCGGAGGCCGTGCGTGGCGTGCGCGGATTGTTGTGCAGGTGTACCTGCCGGCGTGTCCCCGCTGCGCGGTTGGGGAAGAGACAAGTTTAGGGGGCTGTTGTGACACAGTTAGATTTCCCACGTCACCTCCAGCGGTGCGGATGCCTCCACTTCAGGTGTGGTTCCCCATTCCCCCGTATATCTTTCTTTCTTTCTTTTCGTCTGCTCATTCCACTCTGGGTGCAATATCCGGGAGTGTGGAATAAGAGTTGAGATTGGGGTTAAGATGAGGGTAAAGGGGAGTGGAGGGGCGACGTGGGAGAGACGGATGGCCAGATGGAAAGGGAAAGAAAGGTGTGAAAGTGTGGAGGTAACGAGATATTGGGTGAGGGTGACTGATAGAGGACAGCATCTGTGAATGTGTGGTTACTCTTCTCCCCTTTACCCCTAGCCTCTTCCACTTT
The DNA here is from genome assembly GCF_000210295.1 of Trypanosoma brucei gambiense DAL972. Taxonomy (NCBI): domain Eukaryota; phylum Euglenozoa; class Kinetoplastea; order Trypanosomatida; family Trypanosomatidae; genus Trypanosoma; species Trypanosoma brucei. Next base: position 372,674 of record NC_026734.1, read on the forward strand.
CCAACTTCCCTCCTCTGCCTCCTCTCACCCTTTTGTTTTTGTATTTCCCTTTTATTTTACATTTTCACCCCACCATCAGCATCCTTTCACTGGCTTTGCACAACCGCATGCACACATACATCCCTTTGAATGTCATACCTCCCTCCTCTCTCTTTCTCTTTTTTTTTTCTGTTACATCTCATATTAGAAAGCTAAAAAGCTACTTTACCACAACTCTCAAACCAAGCAACAAACTAAAAGACATGTCGAGGACCAAGGAAACCGCCAGGACGAAGAAGACCATCACCTCCAAGAAGAGCAAGAAGGCCTCAAAGGGTTCTGATGCCGCATCTGGCGTAAAGACCGCCCAACGCCGCTGGAGGCCCGGCACCGTGGCACTCCGTGAAATCCGCCAGTTCCAACGCTCCACCGACCTGCTGCTACAAAAGGCACCATTTCAACGCCTGGTCCGTGAGGTGTCTGGTGCCCAAAAGGAGGGTCTGCGCTTCCAGAGTAGCGCTATTCTCGCCGCACAGGAAGCGACTGAGTCGTACATTGTGTCGCTGCTTGCCGATACCAACCGCGCATGCATTCACAGTGGGCGTGTGACAATCCAACCAAAGGACATTCACCTTGCCCTCTGCCTACGCGGTGAACGTGCATAAGAAGGTACAGAAATGCGTAATTGAGTGAGTGAGTATGAATATGAGTAGGTGTGTGTGTATGTATGTATGTATGCGTGAGGGTCAGGGTTGAGACAAATATTCAGATTAGAGAAAGAAAGAAAGAAAGAGAGAGAGCACTGCAAAGCATGCATGCATGCATATATATATATATATATGTGTGTATATATATATATGTGTGTATATATATATATGTGTGTATATATATATATGTGTGTGTATGTTTATGTGCATGACCTTCTTTCTCTTTCCCCTTCTCCTCTCTGTTGCTCTTCTCTACGTTCCACTTGCATGCATAACACATACTTCCTTCTTGTAACTGCTCCCTTTCTCTCATTACACTGTGTAGCCTTTACTTTCTTTCCCCTCTTCCCCTCACTACAAAGACAATGTGTGTCCGACCCTCCTAACTTGCTCCTACTCACAGCGGTTTCCAGTCGCATTAGCCATCGTCACACGGTACCACACAATGATGCCTTGTGATTTGTTTTGCCTTTTGCTACTATTCATCGGAGGCCGTGCGTGGCGTGCGCGGATTGTTGTGCAGGTGTACCTGCCGGCGTGTCCCCGCTGCGCGGTTGGGGAAGAGACAAGTTTAGGGGGCTGTTGTGACACAGTTAGATTTCCCACGTCACCTCCAGCGGTGCGGATGCCTCCACTTCAGGTGTGGTTCCCCATTCCCCCGTATATCTTTCTTTCTTTCTTTTCGTCTGCTCATTCCACTCTGGGTGCAATATCCGGGAGTGTGGAATAAGAGTTGAGATTGGGGTTAAGATGAGGGTAAAGGGGAGTGGAGGGGCGACGTGGGAGAGACGGATGGCCAGATGGAAAGGGAAAGAAAGGTGTGAAAGTGTGGAGGTAACGAGATATTGGGTGAGGGTGACTGATAGAGGATAGCATCTGTGAATGTGTGGTTACTCTTCTCCCCTTTACCCCTAGCCTCTTCCACTTTCCAACTTCCCTCCTCTGCCTCCTCTCACCCTTTTGTTTTTGTATTTCCCTTTTATTTTACATTTTCACCCCACCATCAGCATCCTTTCACTGGCTTTGCACAACCGCATGCACACATACATCCCTTTGAATGTCATACCTCCCTCCTCTCTCTTTCTCTTTTTTTTTTCTGTTACATCTCATATTAGAAAGCTAAAAAGCTACTTTACCACAACTCTCAAACCAAGCAACAAACTAAAAGACATGTCGAGGACCAAGGAAACCGCCAGGACGAAGAAGACCATCACCTCCAAGAAGAGCAAGAAGGCCTCAAAGGGTTCTGATGCCGCATCTGGCGTAAAGACCGCCCAACGCCGCTGGAGGCCCGGCACCGTGGCACTCCGTGAAATCCGCCAGTTCCAACGCTCCACCGACCTGCTGCTACAAAAGGCACCATTTCAACGCCTGGTCCGTGAGGTGTCTGGTGCCCAAAAGGAGGGTCTGCGCTTCCAGAGTAGCGCTATTCTCGCCGCACAGGAAGCGACTGAGTCGTACATTGTGTCGCTGCTTGCCGATACCAACCGCGCATGCATTCACAGTGGGCGTGTGACAATCCAACCAAAGGACATTCACCTTGCCCTCTGCCTACGCGGTGAACGTGCATAAGAAGGTACAGAAATGCGTAATTGAGTGAGTGAGTATGAATATGAGTAGGTGTGTGTGTATGTATGTATGTATGCGTGAGGGTCAGGGTTGAGACAAATATTCAGATTAGAGAAAGAAAGAAAGAAAGAGAGAGAGCACTGCAAAGCATGCATGCATGCATATATATATATATATATGTGTGTATATATATATATGTGTGTATATATATATATGTGTGTGTATGTTTATGTGCATGACCTTCTTTCTCTTTCCCCTTCTCCTCTCTGTTGCTCTTCTCTACGTTCCACTTGCATGCATAACACATACTTCCTTCTTGTAACTGCTCCCTTTCTCTCATTACACTGTGTAGCCTTTACTTTCTTTCCCCTCTTCCCCTCACTACAAAGACAATGTGTGTCCGACCCTCCTAACTTGCTCCTACTCACAGCGGTTTCCAGTCGCATTAGCCATCGTCACACGGTACCACACAATGATGCCTTGTGATTTGTTTTGCCTTTTGCTACTATTCATCGGAGGCCGTGCGTGGCGTGCGCGGATTGTTGTGCAGGTGTACCTGCCGGCGTGTCCCCGCTGCGCGGTTGGGGAAGAGACAAGTTTAGGGGGCTGTTGTGACACAGTTAGATTTCCCACGTCACCTCCAGCGGTGCGGATGCCTCCACTTCAGGTGTGGTTCCCCATTCCCCCGTATATCTTTCTTTCTTTCTTTTCGTCTGCTCATTCCACTCTGGGTGCAATATCCGGGAGTGTGGAATAAGAGTTGAGATTGGGGTTAAGATGAGGGTAAAGGGGAGTGGAGGGGCGACGTGGGAGAGACGGATGGCCAGATGGAAAGGGAAAGAAAGGTGTGAAAGTGTGGAGGTAACGAGATATTGGGTGAGGGTGACTGATAGAGGACAGCATCTGTGAATGTGTGGTTACTCTTCTCCCCTTTATCCCCAGCCTCTTCCACTTTCCAACTTCCCTCCTCTGCCTCCTCTCACCCTTTTGTTTTTGTATTTCCCTTTTAATTTACACCTTTTTTTTATTTACACTTTTTGTATGATGTTTTTTTTTTGCTGTTATCCCTTTTCTTTTCTTTTTTTGTATTGAAGTATTGATTTTTAGTGTCGTGAGTATGGAGGCCAAAGCTGAGGGTTTTTGTAGTTTTCTTGTGGGGTTGAGTGGGGCTCCTGTGAATTCGAAGGAACTTAAATCAGCTTTGGAAAAGGGGGATATGAAGGCACGTGCGTCCGCTCTTGAGGCATTGATCCGGATGCATCTTAACGGCGAACCGCAAAATCATATGATCATGACTGTAATCAAGTTTATTACTCCGCTTGATGATCATTATATTAAGAAGCTCGTTTTATATTTCTGGGAAGTGGTAGACAAAACCGATGCGAGTGGTAAGCTGCTGAGTGAAATGATTCTTATTTGCTCGTTTCTGCGAGAGGACCTGCTTCATCCCAATGAGTACATCCGGGGCCTTGCGTTGCGGTTCATGTGCAAAGTAAAGGAAAGGGAACTGGTGGAACCGCTTGTGTCGTCGGTGGTGCAGAATTTAACGCACCGTGTTACATATGTGCGCAGAAATGCTGTTCTCGCCGTGCATAGGATCTTTAAGAGGTTCCCCGAGTTGCTCCCGGATGCAGCTGAGCTTGTCGAGAAGTTTATTAGCGAGGAAAACGACGTATCGGCCAGTAGGAACGCGTTTGAAATGTTGGTGGAATGTTCGCCCGATCGGGTTGTAAAGTTTTTGGCAGAGTTGCGGGAGTCAAAGAATTTGGAGAGTCTGGGAGCGACCTTGCAAATGTCCATTGTGGATTTTGCAGGGCACATGATACGGGCGAATCCTTATGACAAAGGGAGATATGTTACGGTACTCTTTAGCATACTTCAATCAAACAATCCAGCGGTGCGCTATCAGTGTGCCTCAACGCTTCTAAGCATCTCAACTTCCCCAACAGCTATTCGCCAGGCGGCGTTAACGTTTATTGATTTGCTCAAGACTCACACTGATATCAGTGTGCGTCTGATTGTGGTGGATCAGCTCGATGCAATGCGGGAGAGGTTCAGCAAGATTCTACAGGATTCTCTGCTAGACATTTTGAGCGTTCTGGCCAACGGCACGATGGAAATTCGAAAGCGGATAGTAACACTTGGAGTGGAGCTCGTCTCCAATCAAAACAGTGAGGTGTTCGTGCAGGCGATTAAGAAGGAACTTTACTGGGTTAAAAATGAGTGTGATGTTGATGACAAAGAGTCTTTGCTTGAGTACAAGAAGTTATTGATACGCGCTACCCGCACAGCGGTGGCTCGGCGGCCGCACATGGCATCAGCAGTGATACCTTTGGTCCTGGAGTACCTGTATGAGGAAGATGACTCGGGGTTTGAAGTCGTTTCTCTCATTCGAGAAGTTCTGCAGTTACAACCTTCGCTACGTAGCGAAACATTGAGACAGCTCAGGCAGACGCTCCGTATGATTCGGTGCCCATCAGTAATTCGCACGGTGTTGTGGTTACTCGGCACACATGTGACATCAGCAGACGACGCATTGGAGGTTATCAGACTCCTCATCAATACTTTGGAACCATTACCCCTAGAGCCCACCGTTAAAGAACAGATGAAACAACAAGAGGACTTCGACAGTCACAAGGGGGGGCAACAGAAGCCCCGTATGCAGATGACCACGATCGTGCAGGAAGATGGCACGTACGTGATGTCGTCTGTACCCTCCAATAAAACTCAGGAAGACGCGGAGGGTAATGATTCGAACTGTGGTCTGCGGGGGGTGCTTACGGGAGGAAAGTTTTTCATTGCGGCACCGCTTGCCAGTACGCTCTCTAAACTTATCATTCGCCTGTTCAACCACCACAGCAGCGGTGTGGACGAGAGCACCATGAAGGAAGCGCAAAATAGCGCCATCATGCTGCTCAACGAAGTACTTCGTTTTTGCACGATGGATGGGGCGGCTGGTATGATTGATGATGCCACCCACGAGCAAATACGGCTCGCACTCCTTAACATTACTAATCCCCGATCGCCGCTTCTTGCGACTTTTGTAGAGGATTCTTCAAAGGCACTCGACTCACTGACGAATAAGGTGGGGTCCATTGCGGGCGGTGATGGGTTCGATTTTAACAAAAGAAACAATGATAATGTTGTTGGTAGGACCTCGTTCGATGAGCAGCAAGTGGCGTTGTGCAGCGTGGACACACCTGTCATGTTCACACAAATCATGGAAGGAAAGGGATCGCTGCTAGAGCTGGAAGCCGTGGACGACTTGGGGTCCGTCGTGGCAAACGCATCTATCGAAAAGACGGAAGAATTCCTTATAAAACTTGAGAAGACGGTCCCCTTGTCTGGTTTCTGTGATCCGTTATATTGTGAAGCCTCAGTCACGGTGCATCAGTTCGATATAACTGTGGACTGGTACATTGCAAACTGCACAGCAAACGTCTTGCGAGATGTCTCGATTGAGTTGACGCCACTTGGCAGCATGAAGCTTTGTGAAAGACCACAAGTCCACACCATACAGCCCCACGGTTCTGTTAGGATCCGCACGGCGCTCAAGGTGGGTAGCCCCGAGACCGGCGTCATATGCGCTAGTGTTTTGTATGAGGGTCCCCAGAACGAGCGGGGTTGTGTTGTTCTGAACAACGTCCGCGTCGACATTATGAACTATGTTAGACCTGCCAAATGCAGTGCATCAGAATTCCGGGACAAGTGGTGCAAGTACGACTGGGAAAATGCTGTTGCAATCAGAACAGAAAAAACAGATATGCGTGAGTACGTGGAGTATGTGATGCAAGGGACAAACACGCGGTTGTTGGAGCCCTATCCAGAGGAAGACGACGAGGTGGTTTCTGCATTTGATGGGAAAGGTGACAATGGTCACCGCTACGTGTCTTGCAATATGTACGCCCGCACGCTATTCGGTGATGACGCTCTGCTGAATGTGTCCATTGAGCGTGACGCGGAGGGAAAACTTAGCGGAATGGTGCGAGTCCGTGCTAACAAGCGGCCTGTTGCCTACGGTTTTGGTGAGAAGCTCAATATACTGAATCGACGTATAGTGTCATAACTCTCCTCTGCATGTTGGTCGTTGCTGTTACTGCTGTTCTATTTGTTCACTCCTCGCCCCGAACTGCAGGACGCGGCGTTACCACAGCGGAATCCGTACAAGCGTGAATTATATAAAATGCGTTGCCCGAGTATATCACCCTGTCATATTGAGAATTGAGCGTGTGAGGTGCCGCAGCGGCCCCGGGTGTGAGTAAAGAGGAAGGTGAGGGGGAAACATGAGGAAAAAAAAAACGTAGAGATGAGACAGGGCAGATAAATGAATTAGAATAAGAGAAGAAACATACGTGTGTGAGTGTGGAGGGAAGCGATGGTGAAGGTAGCGACAAAAAAGGCAAAAATGAGACCTGAGACAAGGAGAGGAGTAGGGATACCGAGAGTTTCAATCCATTAAAAGTGCATCACGTAGTATGGAGCAATGAGGGAAAACGTGGAATGGAAAGGGAAGGGAAGGGGTCTGGGTAAAAAAAGGTAAGCATGCGCTCGTTTATTCCTCTTACCCCGTGTCATTTGGTGTCACCATCCCCTGATTTACAATCTCTTTTGTACATATATATATGTGTATGTGTTCTGGTGCTCTAAAAGTTTCTTTTCCACACATCTAATGTCCTGAGAGGCAATGAAGGTCTAATGCATCCACCGTCTCCTGACCGTTCCCCTTTATTTGCCTGTTCATACGCTCGTTATTATTCACTTTTTTTCTATTGTGCTCGGTTAGCCATTTTGCCCTTTTCTTGCTCTGTGACCCAACATATATATATATATATATATATTCCCGGTAGCGTAAGTCTGTGCAGCTCCCGTGGCGACTTTTCTGGTTTTCCTCTGCGGTTTCTCTTTACAGTTTTACATCCCTCTTTCCTTTCCTTATTTTTCCTTTTTGTGGGGGGGGGGGGGTTGTTGCATTATTATTATTATTATTATCATTTTGTGTGCATGTGTATTGAGCGTCGGCATAACCGTTAGCACAGAATGCAGTTTGGCCCTGTTGTCAGTGAGGTGGAAATACGGACGGTGCAGGACGGCATTGCAAACGGTGTTCGCAGTGACGGCCGATCCCTTACGCAGCGCCGTCCCTTCACCGTTGTGACTAACCGCGGCTCAACCACACATTTTGAAGGCAGTAGTGTTGAGGTGCAATGCGATGGTACCACTGTTGTGGCCGCTGCAACACCGTCAGTTGTGGAACTGGACATCGACCGCGGCCAGGCACCGCGTGGCTCATTGTTTGTCAACATCGATGCCGTTCCCGCTGTGGTGGAGCATTACGCGCAATCGGTGCGAAATAACAGCGCCCGCTACCGTCAAGCCTTCCTCTCCTTCTTAGCAACGGCCATCCGTCAAACGTTCGGGGCACAAGGCGTTACGGCTGAGGAGCGGCAGCAGCAACTGGGAATTGCGGAGGCAGAGATTATTGCTGATGAGGGAGATGATGAACAAAGGGAGGATGCCCTCGGGGGAAGAGGCGCAGCAGAGGAGAAGCCGGTGGAAGAGACTGCGGAACAATGGGTGGATTGTTGCGGATTTCCCGGTGAACAATTGTATATTGGAGGGGGATATGCTTTTCGTATTGATGTGGACGCGCATGTGCTGCAGGCTCATGGGGGGAGTTTGGCCTCCATCGTGGCTCTAGCGGTGCATGCTGCACTCAAAACTGTACGACTACCAAGTGTTACCCTTCACGAAGCCTCCGCCGGGTTTTCACTGGAAGTGGACTACAGTAAACCGTATGCCACAGCAGTAAATTGGAGTCGGCTACCGGTGTTGAGCGTTGTGCATGTGTCGCCCACGCGGCATTATGTGGTGGATCCAACGCGGTTGGAGGAGTTGGCGCTGCCGCAGCAGTTGCGTGTGGCAGTCAACAGCTTCGGGCAAGTGTTTCACATGCGATTTCAGCAGTTGCCTTCGCGCCGCGGGAATGCCATGCGACTTATTCGCAGTCCGTGGGAGGAAGCTGGAAAGGATAACAGTAACGATAATAACGAGCGCGATGTTGATGGTGATGATGTGGACGACAGTAGCCGAAGCGGTTTTGATGCCGGTGTTAAGGGAACGGTGGGTGGGATGAATATGCCCGACATGGCGGCAGTGCTGCACGCGGCTGTTCACATTTCACAGGCCGTTATTGCAGAGTGCGACGAGGCACTTGCGGGGAGTAGTGGGTAAAAGGAAAGTCGTACAAGATAGGACGCAATGAAACAGGCACTCAATAGCAGAGACGGAAGGTGAAACACGCAGAATGAAGGACAATTTATGTGATGTGTCGCGGCTGTAAACTGAGCCTCCTGTATTTCTCTTGCATATTATAAGAATGTAAACGCAAAGGTTCCCGTCTCGTCTTTTGAGTCGCTTCGCCATCTATTTTTTCCCCTTGTTAAATGGTGATGTTGTGGTTTATGCACCGATTAACTTCTTTTCCCTCCGTGGTTTCACCGACTCTCCCATTTTATTTTATTGCGTCTCTTTCCCATCACTGGGTTTCCCTCGTTACTTCGACTGCGCCCCTTCCCCCCCCCCCTCTTTCTTTTCTTTTTCCCTCTTGCTCATCATATAGATATCACGAAGGGTGGCTGATGTGTTAGTTCCGCAGCGTCGCATTCGGATTCATTACATCCTTTAGGTGGTTTTTGTTGTTGCTGTTGTTTGTCTGTCTGTGTGTGTATGTGTCTGTGTGTGTGTGTGGATGGATGGAAGGAGAGAAGGTGTCTTTGCTTCATATTAGAATCGATTTAGGCCTTTTAGTTGTGTGGGTGAAGGGACAGAAAAAGCGGAGTGATAATATAAGAAGTAATATGCTTCAAAAATGGAAAAAAAAAGTAGGGAAGCGGGAATTGAGTTGGAATCTGATCGGCAGAAAAACAGTATTCGTCCAACAATATCGAACGCTCATCAGCGTATTTACTTGTTTTGATGGAAGTTTTATTTGACTCTAAATATGTAAGCGTACATGATCCTGAACGCTGTACTCTTGCATTTATGTGGCACCATTCATACGCTCCGTTTTTCTTAACCTTTTTTCTTGGTTTATCTAGCCCTAGAGTAGAAAGAGTAAAGTAAATTAAACTAAAGAAAAAGAAATATAAGACTCACTCACGCAATCCATCACCTTGTAACATTTCAACAACGGACGCATCCAGAAGGGAAGCGCAAAGAGTTAATATAAAGAAAGAGATAAGCAAAGGGAAAAGTATATATATATATATATATATACGGAGTGAACTTGTGATAAGCTTTACAATCGAAGGGGATTTAAACCCCCGAAGTGAAAAGGAAGAAAACAAATAAGACGAAGACAACAAAGGAAGATAGCATTAGAGAAGATTAGAAGAAGGAAAAGCAAAGCAAAGCAAAAGCGTGGGGAAAGGGTAGAAGTCAAGGAAGAAAGGAAGTTAGTTTAGAAGAAGAAGGAAAGGGTGCGTAGAAAACGCACTTCATATACCTTCACGTGTAGCTCTATCTACTTGGATATAAATTTACATTGCCGCTGGCTATCTCCCACGGTGGCATTTAAAAGAAAACAAACGCAACGCAACACGACGCAAGCGACACTACTAGTCAGCCTCCGTCACCAGTCATTATGGAAGTACGCGATGTGAATACACATGGCGGAGCCCATACGGCAGGTGGAAGGCGTGCCATCATAAAGCGGGACGAGCAGTCCAGGGCCATTCCCTCTTCATCCACCGTAACTAACGAGCCCGCGACGCGCGTCAAGCCGGAGCGGCAGTCAAATGCCACGCAAACGGAGGCGGACATGTATGTGCCAAGTGTTTACCATGATGTGAACAATACAGTGGAACTGCAACGACCTGCAAGCGCTCCACCATTGAGTTACGCGGAGTGCCCGTGTGCGGCGTGTGCTCAACAACTCTCTTCCTACCCCGCAGCAGCTCCGATGCGGAGGCCCCCGACGAGCCCCTACGGAACAATCACCACGCAACAATATAACACATATGCTGCGCCTCAAACACCGCTGCAGTCGCACCAAAGTAGAAACCTATTTGTGCATCCGCAACAACGGACGGCTGCTGCGGCAACGGCAACGGCAACGGCAACAGCAACAGCGCCCCCGGTGCCGACCCTCTCGCGACCCGCCCCATCAACAAGCGGCGACTATGGTCATTACCAGCAGGAGCCGCATTACCCACCACAGCAGAAGGAACAACCGCAACAACATCAATATCCGCGCCATAATGTCATTCAGCATCAGCCCTATCAGCTGTACGCGCAACCGCGCCCCTCACAACAGCCACCCCCGAGCCAAGCGCCGATATATAGTAAAGCAGTGACGGCTCCAACGGCACTTGATGTCCATCCCCTCATTGATACCACCAGTGAGTTTCTTCGTAAATGTGCTGGGCGTGTGGTGGAACTAGCCTGCACGCCGGACGGTCGCTCGATGTTGATTAACGCCTTATCCTCGCAGGATGCCGCTTTAGTGGATACCATGGTGAGGGAAATCGCTGATGACTTGGAAAGGGTAGCACTTGATGTGCATGGCTGCCACGTGCTTCGTGCGCTGCAGAGCTACGCGAGTGCTGAGCACACGAGAATTCTCGTCTCATGCTTCACGGAGACACTGGTGCTGAACCTCTGCACGGCGACGCAGCACACCCGACACATCCTTGAGTCTCTTTTTCAGCGTCGGTTAATTGACCTCCAACCGATTATTGATGTGCTCGCCTCGCACTCGCGGTACCTTGCCGCCACGCAGCAGGGATGCATCTCTTTCATGCACATATTGGAATTCTGCAACGAAGCCCAAAAGAAGCAACTAATTTCCCCATTGGTACCGTACTTCGCCCATGTTGCCTTGGATCCGTTTGGAAACTACGTCGTGCAACGTATCATTCAGAGTATTGGCCTTGACGCGTCGGAATACATTACATCGTGCTTCGCTGGGGAGCTGCTTAATATGAGCTGCAACAAGTTTGGCAGTAATGTCGTAGAGGAAACTATAAAGGTTTGTGGTGGGGTCCCGGCTGTACGAAGGCTCCTGATGGAAGAGCTGATCAGTAAGCCCGGTGCCTTGCAGCGTCTCGTGCAGGACAGTTTCGGGAACTTTGTGGTGCAAACCTTCATTGGGAGTATCACCGACCAAAGTGAATTGAAGTACGTCAACGAACGCCTTCGTCCGGTATTGCAGAACAGTCCGTACGCCGCCCGCATTGAGACGAGACTTCGCACTGCCCTTACAGCTGCATCCAAGAGAAACAGCCAGGCAAGTGCTCACTGCCAGCAACGCCAACCTCATCCCAATCGCTGCTCGCAACATTATCCCACACACCCCGGTACGCCAACTCAATTGGCACCCGATGCACCGCCGTGTTTTGCCCCTCCCTCATCATCATTTGCTCATGTTGCCACAACTGCCGCCTCCCATCATCAGCCGCGGCAACAGCCACAACAACAACAACAGCAGCAGCAGCAATTCATGAGCCCTCGCTATCAACCCCCACCATGCAACAAAGCGGCCTTTCCGCAGCGTCAGCAAAATAGGCGGCAGAGCCATTCTCAACCGAGGCGACAACAACAACAACAACAACAACAACATCAGCAGCATCAGCAGCAGCAGCAACAGGTTGATTGTGATGACGGAGAGTGTTAGTGGAATCCGTTCCCACACCTTCACTCATCCTCGTCTGTCTGCTCCTTTGATGTGAGGTCAGTTTGGTCTGGTTTTGGTTTTGAGTGAATGAGCGGGGGGGCGGCCGAGGCGGCGGCTCATCGCAATCTGCAATTATGTATAAATATATATATATATATTTATATATAATCGTGTACTTATGTACTTTTATACATGTATGTGTGCATATATTTTTATATATATACACATATTTACGTATTCTTATTTATGTAAACTTTACTTGTGATTATATATATATATATATATATATATGTTATACACGTCTACATTGCCGTGTCGGTATTTTCCCTCTCATTCGGAAGGGGGATGCTCTCGCGTCATTGCTGCGGTCTTTATATGCCATTTTTATTATTATTAATACTGTTATTATTATATGTGTTTCACACGTGTACATTAATGTATTTCTACATTTGTATATATATATATATATGTGTGTGTGTGTGTGTTGACATTCTTTTTTGGATGGGATCGCTTTAAAAGAATCTTTACCGTTTTGTTTTGACTTTCGTGTTATTGAAGTGGGGGAGCCAAAAAGAAAAAAAGGAGGGGGAAGAGGAAGGGGAAGCGAAGGAGAAATGAACCGCAAGAAATGGAAAAGATAAATAAATGAATAAAACGAGGAAATTTAGATGAGGAGTGGTGAAAGAGTTGAGAAAAGGGAAACTATGGCGGTTTAATTTCAATTGGTGCGCTTTGCACATTCATTTCGGATATTCGCCTCCTACCTTTTATTTTGGGTTTTTTTTTTTAAAATCTTTCTTTTTTCTCCCCCCCCCCCTCCTTCGTTCTTTCATTTTTGTGCCGCGTAGTCTATTTCCTTATTCTTCTCTTATCATTGTGTGGCTCTTCCTTCACTTTCTTAGCAACTGTGCCTCTTTTGCTCTCCCAAATCCTTCAACCTGAACATATAAACTTACTCATTTTTTTTTTTAGTTTTCCTCATTTTATTTTATTTTTCGTTTAGCCTTTTAGGTTTTATATTTTATTTTTGAGGCGAGCTGAGCCTGTGGGCTTCTCTCTCCTCATCGTCTATTTATTTATTTCATTTTTTTTTTTTGTGTGTCTGTGTGTGTCCAATTGTTTGTTTGTTTGTTTTGACTTCTGGCTCGTTGTTGTTGTTGTCATTGTTGTTTTTGTTTTTAGAGATATTCCACATGCGCTTAGTCATGCCTTCTTTTCTTCTTTTTTTTTTTTCGTCCTAATTTCACTATAAATGCTTTTGTGGTGTAGTTTTATGTTATTTTCAGAAGCCTCTTTTTTTATTTTCCCTTTAGTTTTATTTGTTTTCCCCCTCCGTTCCGTGTAACTTTAGATTTCACACACAAATACACAAGTAATTATATATAAATTTATTTATTTATATTCATTTATTCTGCTATTTACTTATGTGATCGTTTATATATTATATAAATAATATATATTACGTGTGGGGGAACACAATTTAAAAAAAAAAAAGAGAGAAGAGAAGGGAAGAGAAGAGAAGAGAAGGATTTTAAATAAACAAATTTATTAAGAAGAGGTGGAGAAAATTTAATGATAATCAAAAAGAAAAGAGTAAAGGTATTGACGAGTGTGCTTCAGAACGAAAAGGGAAACAAAAACAAAATAGTTAACTAACTAATTAATTAATTAATTGTACAAAAAGAAAAAAGATAAAAGATAAATAAATAAGAAGTGAGTCGTGTTCGGGTTGTTCTTCTTATCAGTTTTTGTTACCATTTTTATTATTGTTATTGTTATTTTATTATATATATATATATTTTTTTTTTTGATCTTACCTTTACTTTTCAATTTCACGAATGAATGAATGAAAAGAAAAGAAAAGAAAAGTTACACGGCTTCCATTCTATTTAGCGACTAGATTACATGCACACACACTTTCATTTTTTTTTTCCACACACACACACACACACACAGACCTGTATTTAATTTTATATCACTTCTCGGTGTTTTGTTTTTTGTTTCTGTTTTGTTTTTACGGTTGTTGGTTTGTGCGTCCTTTTGCTTTTTGTGCTTTTCTTTTTTTTTTCTTTTTTTCTTTTATATAATCGACAGCTCAAATAAAATTATATCATATAATATATATATATATATATATATATATTATATATTAAATATATCAATAGGTTGGGATCTG
>NC_026734.1:386878-418231 GCF_000210295.1 Trypanosoma brucei gambiense DAL972
CTTTTTTTTTTTCCTCTTTTTGGAATGTTCCCGTCACTCGTCAGTTTTCCAACTGCATTACTGAAAAGAGGCGGGAACATTCCAAAAAGAGGAAAAAAAAAAGAAGGAGAAATGAAGAGAAGAGAAGAGGGATTTTGTGAATCCCAAACAAGAGAAAGGAGAGAGAAAAGATATACAATAAACCACTTGCAAATGCAAATGTAAATGTAAAAAAAAATGATTAAATTAAATTAATAAGTTATATATGTATCTGATTTAAATTGGTTTAAATTGACAAAAATAAAAAGAAAAAAAACGTTCCCTTCTTTTCCTTTTTTTTTCTCCTTTTTTATTTCTTTTTTTTTATTTTATTGTTTATACATCAGTATGGGGAAATATAAAACCAAGTAAAAGACACATATTAGTTATCATAGTAAATACACGCCATAAAAAAAAAAAAAAAGTGGGGGAGAATAACCTCGAACATCCCTTCGAAGTTGGCTAAGTTCAAAAACAAAAACAAAAAGGAAGGGGGTCACCCATACATATTTGTATTCATTAAACAAACGCAAAGAAAAGGAAAAAAAGAAAGATAGAAAAGAATAAAACAAAAGATATATATATATATATATATATATATACATATACATATACATATACATATAGAAGTAAGGAAAGAAAGAAAGAATTTTTATAAAATAAGGGAAAGAGGAATAAAAAGAAGCAATAAATATTACTTTTGAAAAAGATATCTATCTATCTGATATATATATATATATATATAATGAAGTCAGAGAAAGCAGAGAAGGCATTGCAGCTTTTTGCCTCACTTCAGGATACCATACAAGCTCAACAACAACAACAACCTCCATTTCATAGCAAATCACCATCCACATCATGTGCCATTACTAATCATATAATTCCACAGCCGGAACCGTCACGGCCAACCACATCTGAAGAAAAGAATTTGTTGAGGCGGGCGGAGGCGGCGGAATGTTTGGCTCGACGCCTACACGAAAAAAATAAACAACTTTTAGGACAAATGAGTGCATTGGAGAGACGAGGAAGAGGAGGTGCTAATGATAATTATGAAGCGGAAGCGCAACTGCTGCGGCACCTGCTGGCGGAACGGGATGTGGAAGTGCAGTGGCTTCGTGAGCAATTGCATCAGATGGAGGAAAAACAAAAACAGAAAAAACAACAATCAACTCAAATTCAAATTCAAAGTCAAAGTCAAAGTCAGAAAAAACAAAGTCCAAATCATCAAAAGTTGTTGTTGTTGCAGGCGGCAACAGCTGCAGTTGGTGGTATTAATGGGAAAAGCAGCCACAACGCCAGCATCAGAAGTGCTGACGGCAACAGTCACAACAGAAATGGTCATAACAAACAGTTGAAATGTGCACATGAGGATAATGGTGAGGATGAGGAGGAAGAAGAAGGAGTTATTATTGTGAAGCAAAGAAGGAGAAGTACGGCCAGCAACACCCATCACAGCAACATGAAAAATAATAATAATAATAATAATAATAATAATAATAATAATAATAGTGGCAATGGTAGTGGTGGTAACAACAACAATAGTATTAACAACAGCATTAGCAGCATCAGTAATATTAATAATCATAATAATCATAATCTTCTTCATCATCATCATCATCATAGGAGCAGCACTGTATCCAGCAGAGGTCAACAGGAACTGCGGGAATGGTTGCCAGGAGCCAGTTCCAGTCGTACGGAAGTGTTGTATTAATTAATTATTTATTTTATTTTATTTTACCCACTTATTTATTCATTTTTGGGCGAGTGATGAAATGGATAAGTGAAGGAGGGTGGAAAGGGGATAAGTATAAAACTGATGTTTGATTTTTTTGCTTTCGTTGCTGTTGCTGTTGTTGTTATTATTAGTGGCGGTGGTTTTAGTTTCGGCTCTTGATGAGCCTGTTGTTGCGTTTATGTGTAAGTTTAAAGGAACTGCGGCAGGGATTCCACGCGGCTGTTTTCCACGCAAAAATAAACGCTCCGACACGTTTATTTATTTATATTTTTTTTTCCCTCCCCTCCCCCCTGTTTATGTCACGCACGCATTTCACTCCCAATGTTATTATTATTATTATTGTTGTTGTTATTGTTGATGTTGCTACCATTTTCAGTGTTCCGCATCGCTGTGCCCTTCTGTGTTGTTGAGTTTGATGTTGAGCTTGTTGTTGTTTTTGTTCAACTCTTCTCTCTTCTCAGTACTACCGTTATTGTTGTCATACTTGTAAAATGTTTTACTTTCTCTTTCCCCCTATTCTTTATTTATGTATATGTTTGTGTATGTTTCTATTTATCTTGTAATGTTTTTTTTAAAAAAACTATTATTATTATTATTATTTTCTTCTCGGAGATAATATATCACTTACTGCTACTGCTGTTATCATTATTATTATTATTATTGTCCTCTTCTTTTCCTCTATTTTTTTTTTGTTTTTTGTTTTCTCTCTTTGGGGGTGGGGTATTAAAATTTGTCAACATTTTTACCTCCATCTTCCGTATTTGTTAGACCGTTTAAACCGAAGGCGTATCGTAGGCGGTGACAAGGCACGGAAAAGTATTTTTAAAAAAAAAAAAGAAGGAAGAATTATACATTTAGTTTTTCTTTTTCCTTTTTCCTTTTGCCCCTTTCTCCTCTTTTAAGGGAGAAACAAAAAAAAAGAGAAGACAGAAAGGACAAGGTGAGCATTTAGTGAATATATATATATATATATATATATTTACGACGGCAATTAGATAGACACGTAAAGAAGAAAAAGAAGAGGAAATTAAAAGGAGGAACAAGGAAAAGAAAAATATTTTGTAACAGCGCCAACAACACCAACAGTAGAAAGCAGTCAAGAAGAGAAGAGCTGCACAGTGGTTTTTGTTGTTGTTGTTGTTGTTTCTTTAGCTTTCTAAAGGATAAAAGAAAGTGAGAAGGGAAAAGAAAAAAAAGTAAGAAGTGAGAAAGAAAGAAAGATAGATAGAAAAGGTTGGGGAGAAAGGGCGGAAGATTCTTCTTTTCTCTTTTTATCTAAGAGCAGAAAAAAGAATTAAAAAAAAAAACTATCACATCACAATGCCCAACAGGCAGATCATTCAGGTATTTGAGGAATACCAAAGGGCCCGTGTCAAGTTTGTACAGACGGTGGCAGATTTTGCTTCAAAACCACAACATATTGATGCCTTGCAGCAGGCCGGTGTCATGCAACTTCTTCGGCCACTGTTATTAGATAATGTACCTTCCATTCAACAGTCCGCAGCACTTGCATTGGGAAGGCTTGCCAATTACAATGAAGAACTTGCGGAAAGTGTCGTGTCCGGTGACATACTCGCGCAATTGGTTTATTCACTCGGTGATCAGAGCCGTTTTTACAAAAAGTCAGCAGCGTTTGTGCTACGCAGCGTGGCACGACATAATGCGCAACTGGCGCAGGCGGTGGTGGGCAGTCAAGCCGTGGAGGCCCTCGTTGGATGTTTGGAGGATTTTGACCCAACGGTGAAGGAAAGCGCCGTATGGGCGTTGGGTTATGTGGCACGACATAATGCCCATCTCGCGCAGGAGGTTGTTGACAAGGGCGCCATTCCGCCATTGGTATTATGCGTTCAGGAGCCGGAGCTTTCACTCAAGAGGACAGCGGCTTCAACACTCGCGGATATTGCGAAACATTTACCGGAACTTGCGCAAGCGGTGGTGGATCAGGACGCGGTTACGCACCTCGCGCCACTCATTGGCAGCAATGATGGAAAACTGAAGCGACAGGTGTGTCAGTGTCTTGCGCAGATTGCGAAGCACAGCGTGGAGTTGGCAGAGTTGGTGGTGGAGGGAGAAATATTTCCCCGTATATTTTCGCTACTGAAGGATAGCGATGAAACGGTACGCAAGAATGCCTCCACATGTATTCGGGAGGTTGCCAAACACACACCGGAGTTAGCGCAGCTTATTGTAAATGCGGGTGGCGTTGGAGCACTCGTAGACTACACAAATGAGTCTACTGGCAGTGCACGGTTGCCGGGAATTATGACACTCGGTTACATTTCTGCATTTTCTGAGACGCTTGCTCTCGCTGTCATTGTCTCCTGTGGTATTGAGCCATTGTCTAATGCACTGGAAAAGGAACAGGAGGATCACATAAAGTCTGCGGCCGCATGGTCACTTGGGCAAATTGGCCGCCACAGTGCTGATCATGCAAAAGCTGTGGCAGACTGTAATGTACTTCCCAAACTGCTTGACCTCTACTTACATCCCAGCAGTTCGGATGATCTCCGCATGAAAAGTAAGCGGGCGCTCAAAAATATCATTCAGCGCTGCGTACAACTCCCCGCCTTGGAGCCATTGCTCCACCCGGAAGCACCAAAGAATGTTCTCAAGTACGTCTGTGGACAGTTTGCAAAGGTGTTACCAACAGATATCGCCGCCAAACGGGAGTTCGTAGCTAACCGTGGGCTTGCAACTGTGCAGCGCATTCAACCCGAACCCGGTTCCAAACTGGCGGAGTATATTCAAAGCATCAACAACTGCTACCCACCTGAGATTGTTCAATACTACTCGCCGCAGTATGCGCAGACATTCTTGGAGAAAATAGAAAACTACCATGTCCAACAAGTGCAGCAGCATTAAAGTTGTAAGCGCAACCATTTCCCATGCTGGGGGAAGGAGAGAAAAAGAAAGGAGGGATTTGTATATATATATATATATATATGTGTGTGTGTGTGTGTGTGTGTGTGTTTCCCCTCCCTCCCTCTGCCTTTGGTGTCATATGACTTATCCTATCCTCCCATATAAATATATTCATATATTTATTTATGTGTGTCTCTTTCTGATGATATGACTGCATGATTGTGTGTTGACAGAAAATAAGAAGAGACGGAGGAAAGTGCATATGCGTTTGTTTTATTATTTCCTTTGTCAACCAACCAATCCCCTTCCTCTTCCCCCCTTCCTCCCTCACTCTCTTCTCTTTCCTCTCTCTTTTTTTTTTTTCGTTGTTGTTGTTGTTGTCGTTTTTACTTTTGTTTATTTGGTTCCTCCGTCTCTTGTAGGTCCTGTGGAGTACAAACCGAATAAATAAATAAACAAACAAACAAACGAGATGATGGAAAGAGAAGGAGAAGGGAGGGTGGGGAAGGGAAAACAAAAAAAAAAGGGAGAGGAAAGAGAAACGCATGGGATTTGGAAAGTGCGCTGGTGCTGATTTGGCAACGCATAATTTTTTTTTTTTGAAGAAAAAAAAAATGTATATGTACAGTTTTTTTGAGGTGCAAGTAGAGAGCAGGGCGGCAGCGGTGCAAAAGATGTGTTGGGTTTTCGTTTTGTTCGGTTTCATTGTTGTTGTTGTTGTTGTTTCTGTTGTGTTTTTGTTTTGTTTTGTTTTTATTTTCGTTTACTCTTTTCTCTCTTCTCTCTTCGCTTCATTCATTCATTTTTTTTTTGACTGCAGGGCGCTCGTAATCAACCTCAGCAACAAATATCAACAAAAAAAAACGCATTTATACTTATATACTTTTTTGTTTATATTTTTACACGTATATTACGTGTGTGCTGTACGATGTGAGACTTTTTCTTTTTTCTTTTTTTCTTTTTACCCGTTACGCAGCCTTCCCTTTACGGTCTGCAAAAAAAAAAAAAAAAAGTATCATGACAAAATACATTCATGTCTGCATATATTTACAAATATATGTTTGTTTGTTTGTTTGTTTGTTTGTTTGCTTGAGGTTGTAATAAATATGTAAAATTGCAAAAAAAAAAAAAGTATGTGATTGAGTTGATGGGAATGAAAGATGTTGAAGTGAAATGAGGTCTTTCATCGTGTTCCTTACATGTACATGTGTGGGGGGGAAAAAAAAGAAAAAGAAAACGAAAACGGACAAATAACAACAACGACGACCAAAACCAAAACATGAAAACAATAAAAAAGAAAAGAAAAGAAAAGAAAAACACCGCTTCACCCCGTCGCTGCCTCCTTGGCAACGTCTTTTCATTAATTATCTCCTCGCCATTTTATTTTTTGTTTGTTTGTTTGAGGTTGGGTTTCCTCAACCGTCATGATGTAAAATGCAAAAAAAAAAAAAAAGGAATTGGCTTCGAATTAGCCTGAAATCTCAACAAATCTCTCTTTTTCGTCTTCTCTTCCCTTTTTTTTCTCTCTCTTCTTCTTCTCTCGGTTTAATGAACGTTACGTCTCTTATCTTTAAATTTGCGGTAGGAGAATGCCTTCACCGAATTTAGATTAAAGGAAAAAAATATCAAAGTCTGGGAAGGCGAACAACAACAAAAACAAAAAAGAACAAAAGGAGTGCGTGCCCCCCCTTTTTTTTCCGCTTTTGAGGGAAGGGGCACCATTTTTAAAAAAAAATAAGTAAAATAAGAAAATAAGCGCAGGTTCGTATCATTGTATTCACATATATATATATATATATTCATATTGATTTAGTCATTGGTTTGTTTGTTTGTTCGCTCGTCACATTATTCAGGGGTATTATTGTTTAGTAAAGCGGTGTGTCCCTTCCATATCTTTTATCAACAGACATTTGTCATTTATTTTCATATTTATATGGAACAGTGCTGCGGGGCGGCCGCGATCACGGATGCTGTGGATTTGAGGGATGTTATAACATCCAGCAGGAAGCGGCGACGCGTGGATGTGGGCGAGTGTGAGGAATTGTGGCAGCAAATAAACAAAATACTTCAAGAGACCTTCACTGAACCTCAAATGGTGGTGCAGAGAAATGAAAAGGAAATGGATACCATAACTGTTACGATTCTCGCACAGTTGTATCGTGTCTTACGCGATTGTTGGTGCTTCAGTGGAGATCCTTATGATCTGTTTGAACCTGTGACGAATTTGCACGACGTAACGAAAAGAGTCCTGATGACAAGCGGGGGTTATGTGCTGACGCCTGATTCGCAAAATCTCCTTCTCGGAAGTGATGCAAACATGGCGTATGTTGGAATCCTCCTTTCGAGGGTTTATCGAGTACTGGTGGGATATGGGCACCTTCATTGCATCCCACCTGAAGATGCAGGAATAACAAATCTAGAAAATGAGGTGTGTATTGTGCTGAGAAATCGCCAAGGCCTCACTGGTGTTGAAAGTGATTTGATAAAAGAAATATGTTCTACCCTTCGGTCGCAACTGCAGGACCCCACAGGCACAGCAGTGGCATTGTTTGAAGAATGGCCGCTACTTGAAACCAACGAATTCGCTCGACTTGTGGCAGACTTCAACATGAAGTTTATCGAATTCCTTCCATTCCTGCCGACGGAAGGAAGTGGAGGGGCGGCCTTTTGCTTAATTCCAAGTAATAATTATGACACGGTGTGGGGTCGCGTTGTGAGCTGTGGAAGTTGTTGGGTAGCGGGAAAGATGTGTGCGCAGTCGTTTCTTGTGAGCCCCAGTGGGCCATTAATTGTACATTTGTTGAGGTGTCAGCGGAAGGACGGAATTCCATATGATGGCGGTGCTCATGTGACGGTGTCCGGCAACGAAGATGAAGTGATTCTGAGAGAATGGCTCCGTCAACGCCTGTGGACGCCACAACCTACTGTTATAGTGCAATGGTGGAGAGCAAATGTTTTATCTTCATGTGTTGACTTTCCATCCTCATTAATAAGTGAAGTTGATAATGGACCTGGGAATCATAAGTTTGAGCGGTGCTGGCCGCAGTTCATTGATGGCGCAGCGGACTGCTTGCCTGCAGTTTGGGTGCGTGGGTTGCAAGTTGTTTCAAGTGTTAAAGTTGATGTTGAGTGTTGTGTGTGTCGTATGGTGTCGTGTCGGTGGTAATGTTAAAGCGAAGGAACTTCCCCTACACCAAGTTTGATACAGCTGCGGTGTGGTGGTTTTATCTCTTGAATTTACTTTACACGGGAAATGAGGGGACGGGGGGGAACCTTCCGATACATTTGCACTATTTGGATATCCCACCACCACCCACGCGTGTTTTCCACACAAAAGAAAATTTTACATCTCTCTCTATTATTATTATTTTTTTTCACCGTTTGCCTCCTCCTCCTCCCTGCCTGCCTGCACATATACTCACTAGCACATACATTTATTTGTTTGATTACATATATATATATATATATATATATATATATATTCCTTACATCTTTCCCTTTTCCTTTTTTTTTTTGATTTTATCTCCTTCTATACAAACGACTTGTTGATCAATTGATTCAGCGTGTAAGCAAAGGGAACGAGGGGTTGGAAATTGGTTACAAGGGTCTTTTTTTTTTTTGTTTTTTTTCCTCTTTCTTTTTCTTTTTTTCAGTAGTTTACAGAAGGGTTGTCGCAGTTGCGGTCCAGCGGACAAGCTGGTGTTTCGCACTGATCCGTAAAAGGTTCTAAAAAGTAGAGAGAATTGTACCGTTTCACACTTATTTATCCCTAGGCAGCAGCATAATTTAAGAATTTTTTGCCTTGTAAAAAAGAAAAAAAAAGAGAGAAGAGAGTGATAGTGATAGTGGCCTTGCGCACAGGCACGGAAGTTCAGAAGAAGCACAATTCCTTTTTTTTTTTTTTGTTTTGTTTTGTTGTTTTTTTTTAAGAGTTTTGTACGAAAGATTAATAGAGCAGCTCGGGTCCCACGTACTGCGGGTCTAGATTTTATATCTATCTACCTATATATATATATATATTATTTATAACATTGAGGTCATATACCCTACCCATTTTTCACCTCCAGAGAGTGTGAAATTATTAGAAGGGTAGCGCGGCGGGCACGAAGTCATAGAATGGACTCGCTACGCTCGCTTCCCGCGCATCCGCCTATTCGTAGCAGCAAAGAACGAGAAAAAGGTTTGCGTCGGCTACGAGTTATTGCATGTGGCATCGAAATTGACATCCCTGCAGAGGGTGAAACTTCAGTGAGGGCACTTATGCGAGCCGTCGTTTCGTTGGCATTTCCCGACCGCCGCTCTCATGGAACACATTGTTGCCTTTTCCATGGCGACAGAGCGCTACCGGAGTCAACACGAGTAGCTGAATTGCCTCCCAATGCGGTGTTGCATCTTCATTTTGTTGCAGACGGACTCGGCACGGGAATCACTCGTTCTGAGGAGCGGGATGCGGTGCCGTACACACACACTGTCCCTGGCGCAAACCGTGGCATTCTCCGTCATTCCGCCTCACCTGTGATGCTCTCACCACTTGACACAATACAACTGCAGCAGCGTGGAGGTTCTTATGATGGGCCGCGTATGCCAAATCGCATTAGTAGTGGCCCCAGTAGCACTTCACCAATGCCAAACCCTTTGCGTAGGTATGGACAGTGGCAACAACGGAATATAGGTCTTACGGCATCCGCTACAATGATGGGGAGTTCCACTGATGCAGGGACGGGAAGCCGTGCAACACTTCCTCTGCCTATGGGTTCTTACCCACGCTTGCGAAGGGAATACCAAACAACAAGCCCCGCAAGGGACCAATTGACCACAGATGGAAGCAGAATTAGTATCACTGTCATGCTCTTAAAGCGAAACACAACTGAAGATAAGGATAACGCCAAGGGGGATGACCAACAGGCGACATCAGTCACGTCGCTTGAGTGTGGCAGCGGTGGAGCAAGTTCCAGTGACGGAACTGTGGCGTATCGCCGTCTGCGTGTGGAAAGTGACTATCCCGTGGGAACACTGCGGGAATTCTTTGGAATAACCTCAGATTATTGTATTTACTTGGGTGAAACTGCCATTAAAGATGACAGGGCGCCATTCGGCTCGTTGCAAGGGGTGTCCACGCAAACATTTAGCTTTCGTCCATACCCTACCGCTCGTGCAGGCTTGAGTCTTGCAACCACTAGTGTCAACGTGGCGCACACGAACGCGGGGAAGGCGAAATCTAAAGTCGGTGAAGGCAAAGACAAAACCACCAAAAGCGTTAACAGTAACCTCTTAAGCAGTAGTAGCCCCAGTGGTGTGGGGAAAACCAAGTCGGAGTTGGATGAAACGAAGGAAAAGGAAAAGGAGAAGGAGGAGGTGAAGGAGGAGGTGGCAGCGGAAAAGGAAAAGGAAAAGGAAACTAGAAGTGAAACTGTAGAATATATGAAGTTGAATGCAGTACCTGTTACGGATGTAAATAGCATCGGCGACAGCGACGGTGGCGGTGGTGGTGGTGGTGGTGTGAGTAGTGAAGGCCAACAGAAGAAACACAAGAAATGTGTCACTGCAGAGGGGCCCGAGTCAGTGGGTAAGGCCGGCAACTGTGAATGTTCAAGTAATGATGGCAATGCATCAACGGTAGGGGACCCCCTTGAAACAACAATGCCTTTCGAGTCCCCATCAAAAGCCACGCGTAGCCGTCTTGCCGCGGAGGCATTGTTGTCTCAAACCCATCCGGGACCATTTTTGGGTAGTGGTGACGCTTTAAGTAAAGCAAGGAGTTTGGTCCGTGCAGAACTCATGGGAGAACCCCCGTTACATGAATTTGGTTCGTTGTCATTTGGTGCAGGGTTGGGGAGGAGATTCGGCGGTGGAAGAGTTGAGGCGGGGGGCGTACGTTTGGCTTTGCGACCCCATTCGTTAGCACCGTTGGAAACCTCTGGGGATGTGCGGGGTTGGCGAGAGGAGGGACAAACTCAACATCATTACGGAACCGTAACCATCACGCCACCAACGCCTACGGAACGGGGAACTGTTGTTGTGCCCGTCCCTCCACTACGTCCAGTAGATGTTTTAGTGGACGATACCAACGTGAAGGGTCATCACACATTGGCACCTTTAAGTGGAGTGTCACATCCCGTTTCTATTCTTTCATCGGGTCTCATGCAAAGGCATCGTCGGAATGTTGTTGGTAGCGGCCCCGTTATTGTAGAGGAGAAGCAGCAAAACAATACTGTAAGCCAACAAACCCCACCTTCTGTAGATCCAACAAAAGAAAAAAATTAATAACATGAAGTCATGATGCATGTGAGTTAAGAGGAATCGGGTGGAGAGATAAAATGCGTGTGTGCGTTACATTTCCTCGCAACTATTCCGATCCTCACGCAGCAGTTACCGCATCCTTCCTACCTCCTCTCTCTTTTTTTTTTTGTATTCATGGTTTAGTTCCCTTTATATAATACTGCACATGGTTGTCGTGCGGTGTTGTTTCGTTTGTTTGTTTGTTTTCTGTTTATTATTATATATGTATGTTTGGGCGTGTTGTTGTTGTTGTTGTTGTTGTTGTTTCTTTCATTTTCAATCCTCTCACGCAAATTTACACCAATCGGTTGCAGACGCCAGTGACCCTGTGCCAAAAGACAAATATAAATTTAAATATGAAAACCTGACAGCGTGGCGCATCATCGGGCGCATATATATATTATATATATTATATTACAATGTGGTTTTGGAAGGTGCAGGGAAATGTGTGTGTTCACCAATGGTGTAGTAGTCCCTCACTCCGTTATTATAGCCGCAATGATGATGATGATAATAATAATAATAGCAATAATAACGAAGCAAATGGAATGAGAATAGGTGTGTGCTTTTTTTTCTTTTTCTTTTTTTTTTGAAGCAGGAAATGAGGACGAAAGATTTTTTTGGAGGCAAATGAAAAAAAGAAAGTGGGGGAAGTAGAAAAGTGGGGAAATGTGTGAAGTTAATTTAGATACGCAAGTGGGAAACGGAAGATGGAAATGTTGCCGTGAGTTTTGTTGTTGCTGAGTTTTTGTTTTCTTTTTTTTTTTTTCTCCCTCAAACGCCAACAGCAGCGGTTTGTTTTACCTCCTCTTCCTCCCGCTTATCATTTATTAATTTCATCTTTTTTTGTTCTTTTTTGTTCTTCGTCTGTTTTTTTCTTTTTGTTAATTTTATTGTTCACCGCAGTTACTGCTTGACTTCCACGGGTGAACAATCTCACTCCGCAGAAACACACGTTCCTTTTTTTTTTCATTAAAAAGGACGGGCGTTGTTTTTTTTTTTTTTTGTCTCTTTCCTTCATTCAAAAAGCCGAAAAAAAAAAAAAGAGAGAACTGTTCACAACTTTCAGGTGGACTAGACTTCATCTTCCGTATGCATTACTAAAACTACAACTTCCCTGCGCCCGAAACCAGATTCCCTTTTTTATTTTTATTTTGTCTTATTTTCTTCTTGTTGCCATGCTTTACATTATTAAATTCATCGGCTGCTTCCTCGCGATGTGCTGTCCACGTACTGCCGTCGAACAATTTGCATACCTCATTTTCTTTCTTTCTTTCTTTACCACATATTTATAAATAAATATATGCTTCCCGCATTTCCCATTCCCTTTTGTGGTGTTGTTGTTGTTGTTGTTGTTTTTGAATCATTCAAACAACTCCATGTATATATATATATATATATACATGCTTACTTAGTTGTTTAATTGTACATGTGTTTGTGTTTTTGTTTGTATGCGGGTGTGCGTGCAATTTTTTCCCTTACATGTGTTTAGGAAGCGCTGATGATAATATGATGATGTTGAACATGTTTCTGCTACTATTCTTCAATCCGTATTTCTGTTATTATTTGTTCTTTTTATGTCCATCTGCCTTCTTTTTTTTTGTTTAACTTCTTCTTTTCTTTGTATTTCATGTTACTATTCATTCATTCATTCGTTCCATTATTTTCTCTTCTTTATGCACCTGCTAGATCAAAAAAGGGAAGGGAATAAGAGGAAAAAAAAAGAATAAGGCGGTTAAATATAGTCAATAGGAAGGAACAGAAGGCGTGCAAAAAAAAAAAAAAAGAGGAAACGCGCCACACACATAAACACACAAAACCCCGTAGTCTGGCCCTACCGTCATTTTGTTCTTCTTTTTTCTTTTTTTCTTTTGTCTATTGTTGTTGTTGTTGTTGTTGTTTTTAAATTCGGTATTTTTTTGTTGTTATTTCTGTCGCGTGTGTTTCCCTCCCTTCCCCCTCCACAAACACACATACACGCAAGCACACAAATACCACCGCCGTCGGTTAACATTATGTTTAGATTGTCATTTGCCGCATTCACATCGGTAGCGGCAGGTAGCCGGAGTGTGGGATGCTCCACTACATTTAGCACAACAACATCAGCGGCAGCATCAGCATCAGCATCATCACCATCATCAGCAGCAACGGGAAAAGAGGCATATGAAGCTTTGATGAAATTTCTCACCTCCAGTGGAGCTACTTTTGAAGGCGTGGCGGTACGACCGAGTGCTGAACAGTGCCGTGGCCTCATCGCAACACAAACCTTCCGTGAAGGCACAACAATTCTTTCAGTGCCCATGACAACTCTCTCCATTACAGCAGATCGATTGCTCAATACGGATTTTATACGATCGCTCAACCCTCCCACACGCGATGATGTGCGGCGACTTCTCATGGCGCGTGGTGTTAATGATCCCGTGTTATGCGATCAGGTGCATTTGGCACTTCTTGTCGCGGGTGAGAGAATTAATGTACACTCGCCATTTGCTCCATACTTTGATGTTTTACCATATCCAGCCATAGATGATACGGCAGTAATACAACGTTACAAAGATGTGTTGGACCCAACGCAATTGTTGGAGTGGGATGATCACCAACGTGACTGGGTGACGGTACTCCGAGCCTTAACGGATCAATGGGGAAATGGAGGTCCACCAGTTGAAGTGTGTTATTGGGCTTGGAGAACTGTTCTTAGTCGAATGCATATGTTACCGGACAGGGGACTCGCACCAGCAGATGTGGGATCAAGTTTACATTACTCCGCACTCGCCACATATGGCCGAGCTGAGCGACAAACTCGCATTATGAAACGACTTCGCGCCACCATCGGTGCGGTGTTTGGTAGTGATGGCGTGGCGGAGGATTATCGTCTTGTTCCCACATTACTTCCGTTACTTGATATGGTGGATCATTTACCTTCCAGTAATGTAAGTGTTGAGGTGCAACCACGGGGTGATAGAGGGAGTTGTGGTGAATTGCAGGCATTGCGAGAAATACAAGCGGGGGAACATATTGGTTTTAGTTTTAACCGCTCGCAGGGAATTCCTTTCACGCTTTATCGCTTTGGGTTTCTGCCTCTATAGTGTTGGAAAAAAAAAAACAAACAAAAAAGGAAAAAGGAAAAAGGAAATGAAAAAGAAAAAAGAATAACAGGAAGAGGAAGAAGAAAAAAAAAAAGAGTAGAAAGGATTAGGATAAGGATAAGGAGCAAACAAACAGACAAACAAGCAAGCAATGTAAATATTATAGTTGAAAAGTTTAGATAAATAGAATGGAGTGAGGTTGAGGGAATTTGTGGTGTACAGTAATTAAAAGAAAGAGGAGGTGTACGGTTTTGTGAAGCAGAGGGGGGGAAACGGAAAATTAAAAAAAAAAAAGAGGTGAGATGTTTCATGTAAGCCGCGGCTGTGCGGCTCTTGTCGTACATTCACCCACCTATTCGTTGATGATGCTGCTATTGTTTGTTTTGTTGTTGTTTTGCTTTATTTTTTATTGTTATTATATTATTATTTTTATATTTATTTATTTTTTTTGACGAGTACGCCGCCCCTTTTTTTTTTTTGTGTGTGTGTGTGATCATCATCTTTTCCCTCTCCACTGAAAGAAAAAAAAACCATAGGCGCTTTCGCCTCGCGATGGCGTTTCTCTTCCATAGAAGCACCACAGCAGATATTGTTTATTCCATTTATTTACCAACAGTCGTCTTGTTTTGTTTTGTTTTGTTTTTCTTTTCCTTTTCCTTTTCCTTTTTTTTTACGAAAAAAAAAAGTTTTGTTTTATTTTGCCACGTTTTAGATCTTCTATAGAAAAGAACAGAAAAAAAAAATTTTTTTAATATATAAACATATATACATCCTTACTAAAATAAAAATGCGTAACTGATTGAATGGTTATGATAGTAAGGGACTTTTAGGAACTGAATCGTTGCCTCCTGTGGGCGGCCGGTTAGTCCGGTTGTTTTTTCCGCCATTTGCGTATCATGAGAGGAAATGACGGCAATTCGTCGCGGATCCCCACAGGCGCTTTTGTTACTTTGGCTGAATGAAGCTACTATTATTACTGTTATTGTTATTGTTGCCTTTTATGTTTTTTTTGGTTTTTTAATATCTTGTTTTGTTGTTGTTTTTGGTTTCGGCATCCTTTTTTTCTCACCTTCTTCCCCTCCTCCCTTCCTCTTATATCCTCCTATACATCTAAAAATAAAAATAAAATAAATAATAGCAGAGGTGGAGAATAAAAGGGAAAGTGAACAAAGTAGAGAAGGAGCACCGAGACAAGTGTGCGTCATCACGTGGCGTTTAGAGTTTACGGAAAGATTTACATACATGCCAGTCAGCAAAGGCGGTTTGAGTACTAAAAGGTGTGTGTTCATACATCCTTGTACTTTCCTCACATCTATATATAGATATATATCTATCTATATCTGTAGATATATATAGATATGCAAATGATGGGACGGGCCACAATGCATTTGCGCTCTGCTGCATCCTCTCTAGTTAGCAGGGCGCGACTCATCCCCAGCAGTTTCTTATGGCCTTGTTTAATACTCACGAAAGAATCGCTCCACGTGGGTGTTATTGCTTATCGCACATTTATCCATTCCCGCGTGCGGCTCGTGCTGCGGACCGCTGTTGGAGTACCCATCGCCTCCGTCTCGCTTTATCTTTCTTATGCCCTTTTCGCCTGGTATCCGGAGCCAACAGCTGCAGTGAGTACCGATTCCGTTGCTGACAGGCCGCTGTTGCGATGCACAAGTGATTTGCTTGAGTTTGGCCGCAGTTGTGCTGGTCGCTACCATCGTATCGAAAGCAACAGTACCGCAGGAATGACGGGTTGGGGAAGGAAACTCCCCGAGTCGGAAAGAAATGAAGTAGTGGGTGATGTGCTTTACATTCTGCGGTGTATGGAGGCCATTAGAGGAACCTTTGAGGAGCGGCAACTTGTAACACCTCGTGCGGATCATGGTGCCGCGTGTCCTGCGGAAGAACTGCTGCGGATTGTTTTGGCCATCTCCCTCGATCAGGAATGGTTTGATATTGTGGAGGCCGCTCGCGAGATGTTTGAGCAAGTCGTCAGGGACCGGCCGGTGCCTGCGCAGGCAAATGTGACCAGCGCTATTGCTGACCTTTGCGCACTTTCCTACGAACTGGAGCATTGCACGGACTCATCAGAGGTGACTGTAACCCAGCGGCAACGTGTGGCACGGGCTGTTGATTCCTTTCGTCCGGAAAAGTCTGTGCGGGAACTGTGCACCATCGCAGCTGAGATCGCCGTGCTTCCGCTCGTGGACCTTGACGAAACCACGCGTTGCCTCATGTTGACGCGAAGTAGCCCGGGCTACCGTCCACAGCTTATCATAACATTCATTGGCACGAATAGCTGGCGGAGTTGGTTGACAAACTTAAGATATTGGCCGAGAGCGCCTCCTGCTGGATTGTTCGGCACTCAACTTCGTGTTCATGCGGGCTTCTTGGGAATGTTGCAA
Source organism: Trypanosoma brucei gambiense DAL972 (assembly GCF_000210295.1). Lineage (NCBI taxonomy): Eukaryota > Euglenozoa > Kinetoplastea > Trypanosomatida > Trypanosomatidae > Trypanosoma > Trypanosoma brucei. The sequence goes on from NC_026734.1 coordinate 403,261, forward strand.
TCCATTCATTTCGCTGAGGCTGCGGAGGACTTTGATCAAATCATTCTCATTGGACACAGCATGGGTGGTGCTCTGGCGCAACTTGCTGGAGTGTGTCTTGCCAATGGTAAGTCGTCTCGTCGTGTCACAGTGCTGACAGTCGCGTCTCCCCGCGTATTTGCGGTTCGGCACGGTACTTTATGGCCCTTAAGGAGTTGGCTAAGTGGAACAGAACTGACAAAAAATGAGAAGGTTGTGATTGCAGGTGCTGAGGAAGGAAGGGAAATTGATGATGAAAAGAATCAACATGTGCAATACAGCGACTGTGAGGCAGACGTGTCGCGGGCTCTCCCCGAAAACTACCGCCATATTCGAGTTTTTATGTATGCCGATGTGGTGCCGAAACTCCCCCCGGTGTTTCTGGGTTACCACCACGTCGGGACGCCGCTGCCGTTGCACACGGGTTGCCCGACACGCAAGTCATTTGTTGGTTGGGGACTGTGGTCCCAATGTTTCCACAGTGCAGAAATGTATAAAGCCGTGCTTGAGCGGCCCGTCGTGGCGCAGCGGCAGCGGTATTACAAATCCTTATCATAAATATGTGTTGCTCATGCGCAGCCCAAAACACGCATACGGTTACATATATTTATTTATATATTTATATGTTCACGCCTATGCCAGTGTCTATGTGTATGTGTATTGCTGAGGTGCGATAGACAGCTCAAACGGGGTACCTTCCACCGTTGTTGATTATATATTTCTACTGTTCGAACGCTTGGAAAAATATTTTATTTCATTTCATGTACGTCACCCGCCTTCCTTTGTCATGTTTTGGTGCTCTTGAAGGCTGGTAATCACCCCTTTCTTTTACATATTTTTCCTCGCTGACTAAATGTCAATAGTGGAAGGCGCACCGCGTGCACTAACAGTAAAGGGAGAAGAGAAAGCAAAGAGAATAAATTCAGTCGCGCGAGTGAAACAGACGAGAAGGAAAACGAAAAGCGAAAGAGTATAGGCAGGCAGAAGGGGGGAGAGAAGGAAGGATACAAAAAAAAGAAAAAAGAAAAAGGAAGAGTCATGGAGTCAGGGAAGAATGCTCACCGCCTGAACCGCATCTTCCGCAAGCCCAAGACGATGGTGGCCCCACGTGCCTGGCGCCCAGCGGCAGATGGAGAAGGCGAACGGCAGCAGCCTTTCAGCGGTGTTTCGCTTCAACGGATAAACGCCATGATCAGCGAACTCTCCGAAGAGGAGCGAACTCGGGCGTTGGCCCAACAGGATCCCCCAACAGTCGTACAAGAGGAACTCGCCAAACGGGCGGCGCGATTTGGCCTCACAATAGAGCGAGCAGACGCGGGCAACAATGAAAAGACGGCCTCGAGTGATATTACACCAGAGGTGCAGGCGGTGTTTCAGAGACGCATGGAGCGATTTGGGCAGTCCGCGGCGGAGGAAGCCATGCAAAAACGCGTGGCTCGGTTTGGTAATGCAGCCACGTCTGCTGAAGGCCCCGGAGTGGAGCTGAAGTTGTCGGAAGCGGATCGTGAGGCAATGCAGCGCAGGCAGAGCCGCTTTGGGGGCTAAGGCGGCTAACAATCTCTAGAGGCAGGCCGACTTACGCAACTGGGCGTCTCTTTTGGTGGGGATAACTCTTGGTGGTGCTTTGTTTTGTTTTTGGTTTTGTTTTCTTTTTTTGGGAGCACTTTTGCTATTGTTACCCTCAATGTTCCTTTTTTTGTTTTTTTCTTCATTCGTTTCGTATACAAGAACACAGCGTTGTAGCTTTTTCCGCCCGTCGTCACATAATTATGTGGGTTTCCATCTACCGATGTGGGGCCCGCGCGACTTTACCGCAGGCACAGAGAGGGAAAGAGGATGAGGAAGGCTTTGAGGCGGAGGTGGTAAAAGTTAAAGAGGATTAAGAGGAAGGAATCGGGAGGGAAAAAGGGGGGAAAGTGAAGCGGTGACGTAAGGGGAGAGATGACCCTGCACGTGCTTTGGCTGATCGACTAATTGGGTTGGAGGGAAGAGGAATTAGGAAGAAAAGGGTAAGGAAAGAGGATATACATGCACGAACCGTCTGGGAAGTGTGGCGCCTAATTATTTATTTTTAACCCATCCCCATTTCTTGTTGTCTTCTCAGTGGTTCTTAATTTTTATAACTCCCCTACGCACTGTGAAAGCACTCACATCCTTCTCCCCCTCCCCCCTCATATCAGTTGCCCTTTTTGTGCTTTTGGCATCACATGTCATGGTGCATATGTTCATCATATCCTCCGAGTCCGCCTGCGCGGGTCCACTTAACGCATCTGTAACATAAAAAGCATATAAACACACGGGCACAAACAACGTGTATTCCATGCGCGGGAATGCAGCCGGCACCCCCATGTCCCACTGCTGTCGTGGAGACACAAACAAACGAGCGTCTCCCATTATTTTTGTTTTTGTTTTTGTTTTGCTCTTTACTTACCATCGAGCGAAGCAAAAAGTAACAGACAGTAGAAATGTCGGTCAGTTCCCCGCTCGCCAGCAGCGGTGAGAGGGAGCAATATGGCCCGCAGGAACAGCGGCAATATGGATTCGTTCCCGTTCAAATGACAAATTTAGTTCCCGTACGCGTGGTCAGTGTGCACGGCGACTTTTTCGATATGGAAATACATCAGGACGCACCACTGCATATAGTTCAGAGAGCAGCTGAGGACTGCTTTAAGGTCCGCCCTGAGTTGCAGTTACTGACGCACAACCGGAAGCCAATAAACCCCAATCAGTCTCTGAGGCGCAATGGTTGTCTGCTATTGAAAGGCGATCCGTTTGTCAAAATTGTGCTTGATGTGAAGAAGGGGTCAAGGCTCAACATTGTCTGCCAAATGGCCCACTGCGAACCCATACCGCTCGCTTGCGAGGCTGAAGACACGATTTGGGATGTCAAAAAGAAGTTCTGCTCATCTTTAGAAAAGTCGGAGGTCACACCGCAGCGCATTCGCCTGTTGTGGCGCTATTGGGAGCTGAACGATAAGGCCACAGTTGACTATTACCACATCCCCACCAATTCAAAACTGACTGTGATGAAGAAACGGGACATCTTAGGCGGACAACAAACAGAAAGACGCAGGGCGCCCTCACAGAGACGGAGACAAGATGTCCAGAGACGTCACGAACGCTGCGACGCCGATACCGATGATGTGGCAGCGTGGCCGAAAGCACCATCAGTTGTTCCACCATACGAAAATTATAGACAAGCATCCGGCCGTGAACCGCTGGAAGGCGAAGATAGTCGCTCAAAAACGCCGAATGCGAATGGTAGCGCCCAAGTGGTGGAAGGTGGGGCGGATCGGGACAGCCATCATCCCCCAATTCGGGCGTGGCCCCCCTTGCCCCAAGAGCAATTTGGCCGGGCTGTAATTCCTCTTTATCCGATAGTCCCACCCCTCTCCGGAGGAAGTTATTATAGAGAGCCTCGCGCACAAACGCCCGACAGGCGACCCGCCGTAGTGCCGGTGGCAGAGGCAACACAAGTTGTGGATTTTACCGAGGTTCAACGCCTGAGGATGGAGGTGGAGGAGTTAGGACGGCGTATGGAGACCTGCGTCACAGATCGGGCGGAGTTTTCGGCGATGGAGGAATCATTCCGCGCCGCTGTGACGCGAGTGTCGGAATTGGAGGCATCCGTTGGCCGGGTTCAGAACCTACTGAAACGAGCGCTTCACTTGATGTGAAGAGGGTATAACACGGTGTGTGGGTCTTGTGTTTTTCGTGGTGGGAGCACTGTGTTTGTAATGTGTATATTCCTGTTTCGTCACGTGTGTTTTACACGGAGATGAAGGAAGCATGACGCTGCGACTCTGCAAGTTTTGCTTAAGAGCACATATCACACACTCGAGGGTGTTGTGGGTCTGAGCGATTGAAGGGAGGGGAATAAAGTGGAGGGCAGCGGTCAGTCACGCTGCACGAGATCCCTGTTTCTCACATTCCTCTTCATCTGTGCCGTTCTTTCACTTCTCAGCCACCGACGGCCGCCGTTTGCCCATACCCCCCCCCCAATCCCTTTATTGTCCCTTCCTGAATATTACCAAACGCTGTGAAGCGGCGATTAGGATAGTAATACATGGTGTTGGATGATTGTACATCTGGGACTGGATCTCGAGTATCAGTTGTTCTACAGGTTTAGTGCATGTCGGACACGTAAATGCGCCACACACACACACGGGCACAGATACACCATTCCATGACGACGGCGGACACGTGACCTCCGTACAACAGGAAAGTGAATGGTCGGGAACTCGGTCGCTTAAAGTGGAACGACCAAGATGCCGGTGGGGGATGCAGTTAGTTTAAGGGAAAAAATCTGTTACCGCGTAGGCTCTTCAGCAGTTAGCTCCGGCTGCCCCACAGTTGCCACGCACGCCTGATTGCGGTGCCAGTGTGAACTGGGTTGTCTTTCCGGTGCCAGTAAAGGCAGAGCAAACAGCAGTGACTCGCACCCACTACTGCAAGAGCAAAAACTGGTACGTTTAGGTGACGTTGCATTGCATCATCTCAAAACATGTTTCCACCACTTGCGGGAAGATCCAGCAACCTCAGTTACAAAATTTTGCCGCGCAGCGAACTGGCACGCACACGTACAGCAGGGGTTTTTGCATCTCACCGGTGGAATTTCTGCCCCTCCATGAAAGGATAGACAAAAAAAGGAGGATCTCTCAAATGTCATGGCGCGGAGTCTTATGAGGAAGCGAAAATTAGAGGAAAACGGTTTACCGAGCCTCTCCACGGGGACCACCGTGCGTATGTTACAAAACAAGCTTTGGCCCGTTTACACACCACCCGCTGTAAGATGGCTATGGAGTGCGGTCTTAGGAAAGACGGACTCACAGAATCCGTAGGAATGGACTGAAGGGAGGGGGCTATGGAACGGCCAGAAAACAAGTCACAAGCGTGTCAACTTTCACCTAGCGACCCACACTGATTTCCCTCATCTGCCTTTGAGGTCGGAGCCCGCGAAAGTGATGGATGGGAAACACATCCTTGAGCGAGAAAGGAATAAAGAATGTCTCCTGCAGTTTCGGTGTGTATGGGCGTTTCGTGGCATAAGAGTCAGTTCGCGAATGCCTGTGCGAAAGCCCAACGAATACGACCCTACGACGCAGCTGCCTCAGCGCATGAACTGGTATCATGGCAACTGCCACGCGGTGGAAGAGGATTAAAGGCCTAAACAATTTGAGAGTGCTTTGTTAATATAAACAACGGGTAATAATGTGATAACACTTGGCAGCGTGCCATCAGTAATGCTATCCGCACTAAGATGCCGCTGTCTGGTGATGTGGAAGAGAATATTGGCCCGTCGTTGAGCGGGGTGCGGTGGAACTGCGCTGGGCAAACTCAAGGAGAGATTACGTGAAGAGGCAACACTCCGAGTAGTAGTCTACCTATTATGCTGCGGATCCAGTGGGGGTGCCCTAAATGAGAGCTCAACGCTGGTGTATAACCCCACTCGTCCTGTTCGTCAACTTCTACTTGATGTGAAAAAAGAATACCCACAACTTCAGGTAGAATCCGCACACACCACAGAGTGGTGTCCATATTTCTGGATACAGCGAACAGATGTCTGTTTCACTACGCCATTCCCCCGAATGTGAACAGAGACTCGGAGGAAGAACTCAAACGTGAGACATCCGAAAGATGGATAAAGCGCCGTTATTAGAAGAAAAGGGCAATAACCCTGTCGCTCTATCACACTACGAAGTGTGGACAGACGGATCTGTAACACTGGGGGAAAATCAGGACGGCAGCTCTAATCGTCAAGAATGGCAAACTCCTGCACAAAGTGCTCGAAGGAACGGGACGACTTGCATGCTGCTATAGAGCTGAATGTGTAGTCCTAATAATTGGCCTGAAACAACTGTCCAAAGAGATCGATAAAGCAGAAAAACAAAACTTCCGATTATTGATATTTACGGACTCGTGGTCAATGGTAGCAGCTCTGCACACGGGCCCGCTTACAGTTACAGACACAGTACTGCGCTAAATATGGACACTACTCATCCAACTCCAAAGTAAAGGAGGACGGATTCGTATTCAGTTCATATTTGGTCACTGTGGAGTAGCGGGTAATGAGCAAGCTGACAAGGCAGCCGGCAAAGCAGCGGAGCAACCACAAACGCGAACTGCATGGATACCGGATGTGGTTGCAGCAGCGAAAAGACTGCTGCGCACTACAAGGGAAAAGCCACAAACACATAGGGCCACACTTACTGGACACTGGAAGAACACAAACCTCAAGACCTCGCTGTCCAGAAAGGAATAAACCCTACTCACTCAACTCCGCACGGGTGCATCACCTACGTACGGGTGGGTTGGACAGGAAATTGAACCCTAATATCCCCAACACATGCAGATGGTGTTGCAATAAAGCACAAAGCCAGACAGTGGAGCCCGTGAGTGTGAGACCAACATCTACACGTGCAAGCGATCCAACAGTTTGCCCAATTTGTGGGCTGCGATGTTCGAACCGCCAAAATGGCGCTATACACATGCAACGAACCCATGGAGGCCAATACGAGCAGGGCAAACGGCGACTCAAATTCCCGCGAGGAGATGGAGGAGGATTCCAATTTGGCCCTCCCACCTCCCGAACCGCCGCCAAACACAGAAACACCGCAAACCACTGCGGATACTATTATGTATCCCTGCTTGATCTGCGAGAGGACCTTCAAATCGAAGACTTGGCAAACAAGGCACAGAGAGACCGCACACCCGGGTGTAGCACCACCGCGCGGAACAACAGAAAACCCAGAGGGAAGTGAACAAACAACAGATTCGGAGAACACTCTTCAGTGTGCCCTGTGTTCTTTTGTACCCAAGTCCAAGGGTGGATTAACAAACCACCGAAGAGTCCAACACCCGAATGTAACTCCACGGCAACTTTACCCAATGAGTGCAATAGTGCATTTGAAGAAGGGAAGAGAAGCGTCCGGAGTTCGGAAAGACAGAAGGACACAACTTCCACCCAAAAATCGGGAATGTGATCACACAACGAAATCGAGGGGCGAATCCACAACGCACCACAAGCAAGAGCACAGAACTCGAGACATCGCGGTAGCATTAGGGAAGAGACAAGGACCCCTCGCCACTGAGGGAGCAAGACGGAAGCAAGCACAGATGCGGCCACGTTTCCGAAAGCAAATCGGGTGAGCAACGTGATGGACCTCTCCTTCACTGGAGACAACACCCCCTGCCTTCCCCTCTCTTCCACATCACCAGACAGCGGCATCTTAGTGCGGATAGCATTACTGATGGCACGCTGCCAAGTGTTATCACATTATTACCCGTTGTTTATATTAACAAAGCACTCTCAAATTGTTTAGGCCTTTAATCCTCTTCCACCGCGTGGCAGTTGCCATGATACCAGTTCATGCGCTGAGGCAGCTGCGTCGTAGGGTCGTATTCGTTGGGCTTTCGCACAGGCATTCGCGAACTGACTCTTATGCCACGAAACGCCCATACACACCGAAACTGCAGGAGACATTCTGTTGCTGCTAGCCCCACGGTGAATGATGGGCCATCTCACACTCCCACAACTGTGCCTTAATGTACAACACGGAAAGTACAGCAAGAAGACGCAGCGGCCACCAACTCTTTCGCAACGTTGCGTAACCACGTTGATATCCTCTCAGATCAACAGAAAACTTTCGCCCGCTGATTGCCCGACCTACACCTCAACATTGTTATCGGCGGAAGGAAGCACCACCGAGAATCTCAAATATAATCACCGTGGTCCCACCACCACTTTCAGCGCTACAGCTTCTAATCCCATCATCTTTCCCAATTAATATCCCCCTTACTCAAATATGCATCCCCCTGGGGCATGCCATCGTAATAGATAATATAAACCTTACCCCTCCACATCAGAAATGGAGGCATCATCCAAGTTATATCCCATGTTACAACCCACCCTCCTCATCCTCACAGGACATATCGTTTGTTATCTAACCAGCAAGAGCGCAATATTCTCCCATGTCCCCCTTTTGTTTCTGGTCAGTCCAACAGTTGCAAAACTAACAAATTTCGACCCCGTATTCTTGTGGTCGAGGAATGGAACAAAGCATATGCAACGCTCACTGAAAGCGGCATGACGCCACACTAGAGAAACTATACCAGCATCGATAGTAGTCAAACACTGGGTGGGATAATAACAGCCAACATGTGCATCCAAATAACCCTTTTTCCTCCTATGCAAACCTAAATCAGCCAACAGAAAACAAGAGGCAGCGCAATGATAACAAAGGAAGGTTAGGGGGCAGCACCTGTACATAACGAGAGCAGCAGCAAGCAACGGTAAAGGAAGGAGGTAGTGATGCTGCTAAATAGTTGGGAGCACTCAACAGCAGAAAATAAAACAAGAAAAGGTAAACAAAATGAAACGGTAAGAAAATGAAGAAAATAATAAGTAAGGTGCTCTGGAAGAAAATAAATATAATATGTAGAGTACAACATGATGACTAAAGAACGAAACTACGAGAAAATAAAACACCATTGACATGGAGGAAAGTTAGACACCAAAAGAAAAGCACCAGCGGCCACACAGTGCGAGCACACGGGTAAGCTGAGTTTGCGTCTATTTGCACAATACGTGCCTTGACTTCCAAAGACGGACACAAGTGCGCGCTGATTTCATGAGTGAGGAACGAAGTGGTGTTGCAGATTTATAACAAAAGTCACGAAGGAGAAATAATAGGGTGGTAATATTAAAAAAAAAGGGTAAGTTACAGCACCAAGAGTGACTTTTCGCAATTTCTCGGGAAGGATAAATTAAAAAAACAATGCTCCGTACAACAATGTTGGAGTGCTGATACAACAAAGGAAAAACAACATATTCATGCATTTGTTAAGGGAGAGAAAAGTAATAAGAATTCGTTTTCAATATTATTGCACGGCCCACCTGACATTAGTGCCAACGATACGAGCCGCGTCAGGACCTCTTGGGCGCGATCCCGTTGCCCTCCGCATTGGGTGTCACATCGCTGTCCCCTTCACAGACAGTTTCTTTCCCCTCAGGGGAAACATCAGCCGCCACCTTCCTCACGGGTTTGCCGTCTCCATCCAACTCCTCGTCCATGCGAGCATCGGGGAGGAGAGTAAAGATGAGAGGGATCTGAATGCACGGTGCCACGAAGCCGGAAATGAGCACAAGCCACTTTACATTGGCGAAGTCACATGGCACCAGTGTTTTCACAGGCAAAGCATATTCCATTATAACTGACCCAAGGGAACTACCCACCGTGCCGCCGAAATTGCTCGATGCAGCAAGAATAGCGTACACAGTACTCTCACTTCCACGAGGACACAACCGTGAAAGAATAATGGTTAACGGCATCCAGTGCATCATCCCGATCACAGGAGATATGACGACATCGCAGCAGAAGTAAATCAAGTAGTCGCTGACGTATGGCCGGTTCCATCGCATCACTATAATGAAGTCGAAGATGTTGGAGACGATGAGGAACACCAGTGTCAAGAAGTAAGTCATCCGATAAGTCTTTTTTGAAAGGAAGTAATTGAACAGCACGACACCCAGAGCTGAAGTGACACTTCCAACTGTTCCACCAACAGTCTGCAGGAAAAAAAGGTTGAAGTGAGGTCCACCCGGATTGCAATCGGGTCCGCTCAGGAAGAACGGGGTGACAGCACCACCAAAAGACACCGTAGACGCATTGTGCAAGTAACTGAACAGATTCACCTTCGCGACCGCCCACGACAGCGCATAGAAGTTGAAAGAGCAGTGCCCCACGGAAACGACAGCCGCGGCAATGAGTAAATGCAGCCTCGATCCAAACAAGGAGGTTATGGCAACACCAACAACAAAGAATGCTATTAGCACGCTGTATATTGTCTCACGCTTGTTGCGCTCAAGGACCTCTTCGTTCATCTGGAACACACCGCAGCAGCACTCACGAGGCTCCCTGAACACAAATGGCTTCACAGCTGCCTCACCGCCGTCAGCGTTAGGCCCCGTCACCGGCTCGCTGTTTGTCACTTGGCGCTCCACCATCCCACCATTTACGTCAATTGGATCATTGTCATCAGCCACCGGAGGGGTGTCCTTAGCCTCTTTTAACTTCTGCTCGTGGAGCACATGGGCATCGATGTACCGCTCCTCACGGTTGGGCAGTTCACCAAACCAATTGAACAGGAAGAATGGTGCCACCAGCAGCTGGACAGCGCTACCTATCATGGGAGATATCTGCGGTATGCCAGCGTCACCCAAAGGACCAACAATAACGGAAACAAAGAGACCAGCCAGGATAATGAACCACCAAACCCAACTCACCAGAGCAGGCCCTGGACCAGGCACACGGCGCATCATCCGGCTGTATAGTCCCTGCGATAGAATGTCCGTACATGCCCTGCTGAGCCCAGAGAAGAAGAGGAACACGGAAGCAATTGCTGCACTCGATGGCTGCGCTGGGAGCAGAGCAAAGCCAAGGGAGAATGCGGGACCGACGAGATTCGCCACAAACATGTACCACCGTTTGGTATAACCGAAGAACGGGAATATGTCGCTGATAGCAGCCAAAAGAGGCTTCACGGACCACCCCATGCCGGCGATGTTAGTTAGCCGCTGGTAGACAAGACCCTCGACAGTGAAACGGTTCAAAAACATCGCAATAATGGATCCACCAACAAGTCCGTTGGCAAGACCCTTACACAAGAAATACGATAATCCAATGGAAAGCACGGGCTTAGGACCATAGCCCTCAGCTGCCTCCCCGAACAAGGGGATGTGCCGAAGACACGGAACCTTGTTGAACAGAGCCCGTGCCTCGGGGTGCACAAACGTTGCCTCCTTAGATTCCTCACTGTGTAGCTCAGCGACGAGTACCGCATCACCACCCCGCGCATCGAACGAACCATCTTCCTGTCGACCCATCGTCAGCTTTTATGACCAATGCTTAGCTAACATTCACGAGCCACACACAAAACAATACGAAAAACAAAGAGGTGAGAAGATATGTTGAGGAATCAAATAATAAAAGAAACGCACACACGAACCACAGGGCACCAACGTTTCAACAACACCGTGCCTCAGCATAACTATGGCACACCAAAACCTCGCACACACAAATACACAAACACGTACTTGCGCATCGGGACATCAACCAACTCTGCGAAGTTAACATTAGAGTCGATTTCCACAGCCCCTTCCTGTCTCCAGAGGGTCCTTACAGCAACCATGATTAAACGACAAAGCGTCCCTCCACAGATATAGGGAAAATTAGGTAAATATCTGCAGTAGTCCATTTTTAGCACGTTCATTCTTCACATGTCAGTTAGTGGGGGAAAGGTAACATGTATGTGACGGCCGGTCCTATTATCGAGAAGTAATAGAAAAGGCGCTACATACGCGTAGCCACACAACTCATGATGTGAGGATATGCAACAACACTATGATTAGCAAAAATGATACAGGCATTCGCGAACTGACTCTTATGCCACGAAACGCCCATACACACCGAAACTGCAGGAGACATTCTGTTGCTGCTAGCCCCACGGTGAATGATGGGCCATCTCACACTCCCACAACTGTGCCTTAATGTACAACACGGAAAGTACAGCAAGAAGACGCAGCGGCCACCAACTCTTTCGCAACGTTGCGTAACCACGTTGATATCCTCTCAGATCAACAGAAAACTTTCGCCCGCTGATTGCCCGACCTACACCTCAACATTGTTATCGGCGGAAGGAAGCACCACCGAGAATCTCAAATATAATCACCGTGGTCCCACCACCACTTTCAGCGCTACAGCTTCTAATCCCATCATCTTTCCCAATTAATATCCCCCTTACTCAAATATGCATCCCCCTGGGGCATGCCATCGTAATAGATAATATAAACCTTACCCCTCCACATCAGAAATGGAGGCATCATCCAAGTTATATCCCATGTTACAACCCACCCTCCTCATCCTCACAGGACATATCGTTTGTTATCTAACCAGCAAGAGCGCAATATTCTCCCATGTCCCCCTTTTGTTTCTGGTCAGTCCAACAGTTGCAAAACTAACAAATTTCGACCCCGTATTCTTGTGGTCGAGGAATGGAACAAAGCATATGCAACGCTCACTGAAAGCGGCATGACGCCACACTAGAGAAACTATACCAGCATCGATAGTAGTCAAACACTGGGTGGGATAATAACAGCCAACATGTGCATCCAAATAACCCTTTTTCCTCCTATGCAAACCTAAATCAGCCAACAGAAAACAAGAGGCAGCGCAATGATAACAAAGGAAGGTTAGGGGGCAGCACCTGTACATAACGAGAGCAGCAGCAAGCAACGGTAAAGGAAGGAGGTAGTGATGCTGCTAAATAGTTGGGAGCACTCAACAGCAGAAAATAAAACAAGAAAAGGTAAACAAAATGAAACGGTAAGAAAATGAAGAAAATAATAAGTAAGGTGCTCTGGAAGAAAATAAATATAATATGTAGAGTACAACATGATGACTAAAGAACGAAACTACGAGAAAATAAAACACCATTGACATGGAGGAAAGTTAGACACCAAAAGAAAAGCACCAGCGGCCACACAGTGCGAGCACACGGGTAAGCTGAGTTTGCGTCTATTTGCACAATACGTGCCTTGACTTCCAAAGACGGACACAAGTGCGCGCTGATTTCATGAGTGAGGAACGAAGTGGTGTTGCAGATTTATAACAAAAGTCACGAAGGAGAAATAATAGGGTGGTAATATTAAAAAAAAAGGGTAAGTTACAGCACCAAGAGTGACTTTTCGCAATTTCTTGGAAAGTAGAAATAAAAGGAGCAGTGCTCCGTACAACAATGTTGGAGTGCTGATGCAAAGGAAAAACAACATATTCATGTATTTGTTAAGGGAGAGAAAAGTAATAAGAATTCGTTTTCAATATTATTGCACGGCCCACCTGACATTAGTGCCAACGATACGAGCCGCGTCAGGACCTCTTGGGCGCGATCCCGTTGCCCTCCGCATTGGGTGTCACATCGCTGTCCCCTTCACAGACAGTTTCTTTCCCCTCAGGGGAAACATCAGCCGCCACCTTCCTCACGGGTTTGCCGTCTCCATCCAACTCCTCGTCCATGCGAGCATCGGGGAGGAGAGTAAAGATGAGAGGGATCTGAATGCACGGTGCCACGAAGCCGGAAATGAGCACAAGCCACTTTACATTGGCGAAGTCACATGGCACCAGTGTTTTCACAGGCAAAGCATATTCCATTATGACTGACCCAAGGGAACTACCCACCGTGCTACCGAAATTGCTCGATGCAGCAAGAATAGCGTACACAGTACTCTCACTTCCACGAGGACACAACCGTGAAAGAATAATGGTTAACGGCATCCAGTTCATCATCCCGATCACAGGAGATATGACGACATCGCAGCAGAAGTAAATCAAGTAGTCGCTGACGTATGGCCGGTTCCATCGCATCACTATAATGAAGTCGAAGATGTTGGAGACGATGAGGAACACCAGTGTCAAGAAGTAAGTCATCCGATAAGTCTTTTTTGAAAGGAAGTAATTGAACAGCACGACACCCAGAGCTGAAGTGACACTTCCAACTGTTCCACCAACAGTCTGCAGGAAAAAAAGACTGAAGTGAGGTCCACCCGGATTGCAATCGGGTCCGCTCAGGAAGAACGGGGTGACAGCACCACCAAAAGACACCGTAGACGCATTGTTCAAGTAACTGAACAGATTCACCTTCGCGACCGCCCACGACAGCGCATAGAAATTGAAAGAGCAGTGCCCCACGGAAACGACAGCCGCGGCAATGAGTAAATGCAGCCTCGATCCAAACAAGGAGGTTATGGCAACACCAACAACAAAGAATGCTATTAGCACGCTGTATATTGTCTCACGCTTGTTGCGCTCAAGGACCTCTTCGTTCATCTGGAACACACCGCAGCAGCACTCACGAGGCTCCCTGAACACAAATGGCTTCACAGTTGCCTCACCGCCGTCAGCGTTAGGCCCCGTCACCGGCTCGCTGTTTGTCACTTGGCGCTCCACCATCCCACCATTTACGTCAATTGGATCATTGTCATCAGCCACCGGAGGGGTGTCCTTAGCCTCTTTTAACTTCTGCTCGTGGAGCACATGGGCATCGATGTACCGCTCCTCACGGTTGGGCAGTTCACCAAACCAATTGAACAGGAAGAATGGTGCCACCAGCAGCTGGACAGCGCTACCTATCATGGGAGATATCTGCGGTATGCCAGCGTCACCCAAAGGACCAACAATAACGGAAACAAAGAGACCAGCCAGGATAATGAACCACCAAACCCAACTCACCAGAGCAGGCCCTGGACCAGGCACACGGCGCATCATCCGGCTGTATAGTCCCTGCGATAGAATGTCCGTACATGCCCTGCTGAGCCCAGAGAAGAAGAGGAACACGGAAGCAATTGCTGCACTCGATGGCTGCGCTGGGAGCAGAGCAAAGCCAAGGGAGAATGCGGGACCGACGAGATTCGCCACAAACATGTACCACCGTTTGGTATAACCGAAGAACGGGAATATGTCGCTGATAGCAGCCAAAAGAGGCTTCACGGACCACCCCATGCCGGCGATGTTAGTTAGCCGCTGGTAGACAAGACCCTCGACAGTGAAACGGTTCAAAAACATCGCAATAATGGATCCACCAACAAGTCCGTTGGCAAGACCCTTACACAAGAAATACGATAATCCAATGGAAAGCACGGGCTTAGGACCATAGCCCTCAGCTGCCTCCCCGAACAAGGGGATGTGCCGAAGACACGGAACCTTGTTGAACAGAGCCCGTGCCTCGGGGTGCACAAACGTTGCCTCCTTAGATTCCTCACTGTGTAGCTCAGCGACGAGTACCGCATCACCACCCCGCGCATCGAACGAACCATCTTCCTGTCGACCCATCGTCAGCTTTTATGACCAATGCTTAGCTAACATTCACGAGCCACACACAAAACAATACGAAAAACAAA